>NC_143030.1:58584898-58884898 GCF_057628025.1 Oncorhynchus mykiss
ATGAAAGCAGGATGCACCTGAGAGAAATTTTAGGTCTCATAGCAAAGGGTCTAAATACCTATGTAAATAAGGTATGTGACTAATTTTTTTATATATAAAAAAAAAAAAAAAAAAAATCTAACATCAATACCACCCCAAACCAACCATGCCCACACCCCATATAGGCCCCCTAAGGTCAGACCTACAGTATGCCCTTCCTGTTAACCCCATGCCTCCACTCCCGCAAAGTGGGCCTCAACTTGAACGCCACACATACACCATGAACAGGCAAACAGGCCCAAACCTCACACTAGCCCAAGCCAATGGCATGTACCAGATGCTCAGCAGGCCCTGCTCACACTTACTGGTCTGAGGACTAACAACATTGGACACTTTATGGAAATCACTCTCTCATTCTGGAATATCCAAGGCATGAGGTCATCTGACTTTGGCCTAAAGAGTAGGAACCTGGACTTCACCAAAGAAATTAGAAATACAGACAGTCCAGTACCGGACTGGGGACACGTACTTCAGGGCGAGTACGAGGAGGAGACACAGGACATACCAGACTGGGGAGACGCACTGGAGGCCTGATGCGTGGGACCGGCACAGATTGCACCGGACTGGTGACACGCTCCTCCAAACGCCTACATTGCCGCATACTCCTCGCCAACTCTATTCTCCGGCATCCCTCCTCGCACTGTTCAATTGAATCCCAGGCGGGCTCTGGCACTCTCCCTGGGTCGACCGACCACCCCCTCCCAGGTTGTCTCTGGTTCACACCTCGGCACCGCTGACCACCCCGTGTGACCACCCCGTGTGCCCCCCCAAAAAAAACTTTTGGGCTGTCCTCTGGGCTGTCTTTGTGGCCGCGAACCCAGGCCTCGTCGCTGTTGCTCCTGCCATGATTTCGTCCCATGTCCAGGATGTCCTACACTCCGCCTGGCCATGCTGCTTGGTCCGTGGGTGGTGGGATCTTCTGTCACGTTCATTGAAATGAGCGGACCAAGGCGCAGCGTGCATAGAGTTCCACATGTTTATTAAAATGAAACTCACCAACAAACAACAAACGAGATGTAACGACTGGAGTGCTCACAGGCACTACACAAACAAGATCCCACAAACTAAAGGTGGAAAAAAGTCTGCCTAAGTATGATCCCCAATCAGAGACAACGATAGACAGCTGCCTCTGATTGGGAACCATACCCGGCCAAAAAATAAATAGAAAAATAGAATGCCCGACCTTACCAAATAGAGAAATAAAAAGGCTCTAAGGTCAGGGCGGGACAAGCACTTATCTCTTAATCGCCTCACTTGAATAAATGAGTCTGTTAATTTTAACTGAGCAAGCTGCTAATTATTTCAGTGTCTAGGCTACTGTAGACTATCTGAAATGAGATGCAAGCCTATCAGGGGCTATAGGCGACCTGCCTTTATCCAAGCAAACCATGACAACACAGATTTGGGTCTGTATCCGATGCCAATTGAAATTAGTGAATCTCCCAAATGAGCCACTGTAGTCTTAACATTTAGCACATAATAACAGCACAATTGCCAGAAAATAGCTCAACATTAGTTTTTTTTGTTGATTCAAGTATTTCTTGCTCAGAGATTGAGATCCTCTGTCCAACTTTCATCACTCAAACTGTCCTGTCGGATGTATCTATAGTTATGCACATACGCAAAGGGAATTTATTTACAATTATAAACCTGGTTCAAGCCCTGAATGCTGATTGGCTGAAACCCGTCGTATATCAGACCATATACCACGGGTATGAACAAAAGCGTAACTTTTTACTGTTGTAATTACAATGGTAACCAGTTTATGATAGCAATAAGGCACCCCGGGGTTTGGGGTATATGGCCAATATACCAAGACTTACGGCTGTATCCATGCACTCCACATTGTGTCATGCATAAGAACAGCCCTTAACCTTGGTATATTGGCCATATAACATATCCCCTTGTTCAAATGATCTGGCGAGTTTAATAAGGGCAATGATCTTTTCTCTTGCCACATATTCAAAATTCCAATAATTATGCTTTTGAGGAAACTACATTTTTATTGTATACGTATGGCAACTCCTCTCTTGCTGTGAAAAAAAATTGGGCTAGTTCTCAGGCCTTTTGGGTGGGTTTTGAGTGGTCATTGGGCTAGAAATTGTCTCTTGACCCGGCAACCCTGCGTGCAGCTCCCCCGGGTTACCAGCATATTTAAATAATGATTTACATATTTTCATTAAAATGTTATTGATTTATTTATTAATTCATACTATTTCATCCTACCACAAGAAAATAGTCCCGACACAAATCTAGGATTACTACCTAAGCTGGCTGGTCGTTCAATAATTTTGTTTTGTATCTATGGACGCGACCCAGTCGTTCAGTCTTTTTGTTCTGTATCTATGGACGAGTCGTTCATTCTAAATGTTCCGTTGCCATACTGGCTGCAATGTTCTTATCCTTTGCTTGCTAGCCAGCCAACTACAGCTAACTTACGGTCACATCAAATCCAAGTTTATTGGTCACATACACATGGTTAGCAGATGTTATTGCGAGTGTAGCGAAATGCTTGTGCTTCTAGTTCCGACAACGCAGTAATATCTAACAGTAGTCTAACAATTCCACAACAACTACCTAATACACACACATCTCAAGGATGGAATAGGAATATAAACGTATAAATATGGATAAGCGATGACTGAGCGGCATAAGCAAGATGCAATAGATAGTATAAAATACTGTATATAAATATGAGATGAGTAATGCAAGATATGTAAACATTATTAATTAACATCAAAAAGTGCATGCAGAATAACCCCAAAGTAGCTGCAAATGAATAAGCTGTTTTCCTGTAAAATATTTTGGGATACATCCATAACAATGAGCTAGTAAGGTGCGATTTCTCCTGGCATTGAAAATGTGCTCACTCGTCAGGACACTGTTGTTCAGAGGAGCTAGCCAACAACACAGCTAAAACAATAACTTCAAACTGAAGCTGGAAAGACTGCAAACTAGTTGCACTTAATTTTGTTTTTCCTTTTTAAAATGTACATTTATGTTTATATAACCATAAAAATTATGCCAGCTGATTTCGACTGGCTGAGAAACGTTGCCTGCCAGTCTCGTCCTGACATGTTCAATACTGGAGATTGAATTTGAATATTGAAACAATGTTGCAAATGTCGGAGACAGGCCGCAAGGTTTATACAAATTTCAGTTGTTGAAAACTAAATGTTACTCTTAAAACCTCTTAAGGATCCGCCCTGAAATGACATACCCAAATTTAACTGCCTGTAACTCAGGCCCTGAAGCAAGGATATGTATATTCTTGGTACCATTTGCAAGGAAACACTTTGAAGTTTGTAGAAATGTGAAAGGAATGTAGGAGAATATAACAAAATAGATCTGGTAAAAGATAACACAAAGAAAAAAACAACCGTTCTTGTATTTTTTTGTACTATCATCTTTGAAATGCAAAAGAGAAAGGCCATAATGTATTATTCCAGCCCAGCTGCAATTTAGATTTTGGCCACTAGATGTGCTAAGTTCATGACTGATCCAATGAACCATTTCATTTATGTTCAAAATGTTGTATCAAGACTGCCCAAATGTGCCTAATTTGTTAATGAATAACTTTGTTTTTTTTTAAAAGTTTACTTAACTAGGCAAGTCAGTTAAGAACAAATTCTTATTTTCAATGATGGGCTAGGAACAGTGGGTTAACTGCCTTGTTCAGGAGCAGAACAGATTCTTATCTTGTCAGCTCAGTGATTCGATCTTGCAACCTTTCGGTTACAAGTCCAACACTCTAACCACTAGGCTACCTGAGCTAAAGGATTGTGCAGTCAGATGGAACAGAGTAAATAGGCATTTTAATGTCATAGATTTAGCTGGGGGTAACTTGTGGAATAGACACGGGCTGGAATGCGGTCTTAACCTATCAGCATTCAGGATTAGACCCACCAGTTGAATAAATGTAAATAGACCATTGTCATATATGGATCTGTGCCATTTACTTTGATCTGGACTGTATTTACAGCTGTGGTCGTGAGTTGTGCTTGTTTTGAGATCAAAGCGTGAGCTGCATGTAGCCACGTGTGCACATTTTGTTCATATCCTTTGCTAGTTAGTGAGTTATTAGCCCAGTTATAGATCATTTGTAGTCAGCAAGAGGGATTGCTTCCTGCACATCCGACAGAGATGGCTTCGCCTTCTCAGGAAACTATGCAGTATTTAGCTTTTTGTATTATTTCTTACAATTGTTACCCCAGGAAATCTTAAGAGATATAAGAGCAATGTCAACTTACCAACATTACAACCAGGAATACAACTTTCCCGAAGCAGAGCCTCTGTTTGGACCACCACCCATGACACTGAACTTCATTGGACTCTATGCAAACTGGAAACCACATATCCTGAGGCTGCATTCATTGTAGCTGGGGATTTTAACAAGGCTAATCTGAAAACAAGACTCCCTAAATTTTATCAGCATATCGAATGCGCTACCTGGGCAGTAAAGAAATCCTGGACCATTGTTACTCTAACTTGCCCCGCCCTCCTTTCGGAAAATAGGACCACGTCTCCATTTTGTTGCTCCCAGCCAATAGACAGAAACTAAAACAGGAAACGCCCATGCTCAGGTCTGTTCAACGCTGGTCTGACCAATCTGATTCCACGCTTCAAGACTGCTTCGATCACGTAGACTGGAATATGTGCCGCATAGCATCGGACAACAACATTTATGAATACGCTGATTCGGTGAGCGAGTTCATTAGCAAGTGCATCAGTGATGTCGTACCCACAGCAACTATTAAAACCTTCCCGAATGAGAAACCATGGATTGATGGCAGCATTCGTGCAAAACTGAAAGCACAAACCACTGCTTTTAATCAGGGAAAGGTGACCGGAAACATGACCGAATGCAAACAGTGTAGCTATTCCCTCCGCAAGACAATCAAACAATCTAAGCATCAGTATAGAGACAAAGTAGAGTCGCATTTCAAACGGCTCAGACATGAGAGGTATGTGGCAGGGTCTACAGTCCATCACGGACTACAAATAGAAAACCATCCCCGCCACGGACCACGATGTCCTGCTCCCAGACAAACTAAACAACTTCTTTACTCGCTTTGAGGTCAATACAGTGCCAACGACATGGACCGCTACCAAAACCTGCGGGCTCTCCTTCACCGCAGCCAACGTGAGTAAAGTCTTTAAACATATTAACCCTCACAAGGCTGCCGGCCCAGACGGCATCCCTAGCCGTGTCCTCAGAGCATTCGCAGACCAGCTGGCTGGTGTATTTATGGACATATTCAATCAATCCTTATCCCAGTCTGCTGTTCCCACATGCTTCAAGAGGGCCAACATTGTTCCAGTTCCCAAGAAAGCTAAGGTAACTGAGCTAAATGGCTATCGCCCCATAGCACTCACCTCCGTAATCATGAAGTGCTTTGAGAGACTAGTCAAGGATCATATCACCTCCACCTTACCTGGCACCCTAGACCCACTCAAATTTGCTTACCACACCAATAGGTCCACAGACGACAATCGCAATCACACTGCCCTAACCCACCTGGACAAGAGGGATACCTATGTAAGAATGCTGTTCATCAATTACAGCTTGGCATTTAACACCATAGTACCCTCCAAATGTGTCATTAAGCTCGAGACCCTGGATTTCAACCCCGCCCTGTGCAAGTGGGTACTGGACATCCTGACGGACTGCCCCCAGGTGGTGAGGGTAGGAAACAACATCTCCACCCCGCTGATCCTCAACACTAGGGCCCCACAAGGGTGCGTTATCAGCCCTCTCCTGTACTCCCTGTTCACCCATGACTGTTGGTCCAACTCAATCATCAAGTTTGCAGACGACACTACAGTGGTAGGCTTGATTACCAACAACGATGAGACGGCCTACAGGGAGGTGGTGAGGGCCCTCGGAGTGTGGTGTCAGGAAAATAACCTCACACTCAACTTCAACAAAACAAAGGAGATGATCGTGGACTTCAGGAAACAGCAGAGGGTGCACCCCACTATCCACATCAACGGGACAGTAGTCGAGAAGGTGGAAAGTTTTAAGTTCCTCGGCGTACACGTCACAGACAAACTGAAATGGTCCACCCACATAGACAGCATGGTGAGGAAGGCGCAACAGCGCCTCTTCAACCTCAGGAGGCTGAAGAAATTCAGCTTGTCACCAAAAACACTCAAACTTTTACAGATGCACAATCGAGAGCATCCTGTTGGGCTGTATCACCGCCTGGTACGGCAACTGCTCCACCCACAAGCGTAAGGCTCTCCAGAGGGTAGTGAGGTCTGCACAACGCATCACCGGGGGCAAACTACCTGCTCTCCAGGACACCTACACCACCCGATGTCACAGGAAGGCCAAAAAGATAATCAAGGACAACAACCACCCGAGCCACTGCCTGTTCACCCCGCTATCATCCAGAAGAAGAGGTCAGTACAGGGGCATCAAAGCTGGGAACGAGAGACTGAAAAACAGCTTTTACCTCAAGGTCATCAGACCATCAAACAGGTCATCAAACAGACATCACTAACATTGAGTGGCTGCTGCCAACATACTGACTCAATCTCTAGTCACTTTAATAATACATTTAGTACATCCAATTTTGTATCATTAGTCACTTTAAACTATGCCACTTTATATAAGGTTTACATACCCTACACATCTCAAATGTATATACTGTACTCTTTACCATCTACTGCATCTTGCCTATGCCGTACGGCCATCACTCATCCATATATATTTTATGAACATATTCTTATTCATTCCTTTACACTTGTGTGTATAAGGTAGTTGTGAAATTGTTAGATCACTTGTTAGATATTACTGCATGGTCGGAACTAGAAGCACAAGCATTTCGCTACACTCACATTAACATCTGCTAATGCGTATGTGACAAATAACATTTGATTACATGAGCACAAATCGTGTACATTTCTAGACATCTTTGAAAAGTGAGCCAGGTAAAGAGCTTTTATGTCTTAAAGGGGAAGTGTTGTATTTTGAGACTATTTTGAAGCTAATAGGCAGAGGATAGCATAATTTGTACGATTCTCAACACAACACCATTTTCAATCACCTCCTTGTCTGAAGGACAAGTGGTTAAACAGGTTGATGTCAAGACCTGCATATTTTATTTAAAAAATACACATGGAATGTAGGCCTACATTGAACACCACACAATGGCTGGTACTGTAGGTTAAATGACAGCTATTTCCATGTTAAAATGTTATGGGATGCATTTTCTCCACGGTTCTTTTATGGCAGGCCATTCTGGTAGGCCTACATTATGATCAAATAGCCACAGTAGCCTAATTGGCCACTGAAACTAACTTAAAGCGGGTATAGCCTTAGTGTTAACAGTAAACGTGCACGCTGGAGGTTGCACAGAATTTCACAATTTTTAAGTTTGCGCTCAGCAGACCTGAGATTGACTCAGTGCCGAGAAATTTGAGGGAACATTGGTCACGAGTCAAAACGATTGAGAACCACTGAGCTAGCAAACACATTGCTGATTTGCTGTACAGTTGTTGGATAGGGTGCAGGGCAAACGTCAAATTGTAGGTAGACAGGATTGCCATAAATAAATGTACAGCTCCAACAATTGTTTGGTGTTAAAGAATATTAGGCTTAACTGTTCACTTTGCAAGCTCACCAGTAATGGGGCATCAAGCAACAATTTATAGCATAGGCCTGCCTACTGGTATTTTGATATGTAAAAATAGCTTGAGATTCATAATTTACTTAGAAGCTTACTTTTGGAATTTGTTGTTAACTGTATTATTACATAATCAAAATGTGGCCTCAATAAATAGACAAAGATTTGTAGTTGAACAAGTCATTGCATCTATCTATATATATATATAAACAAACTCGGCAAAAAGTAACGTCCTCTCACTGTCAACTGCGTTCATTTTCAGCAAACTTAACATGTATAAATATTTGTATTACCATAATAAGATTCAACAACTGAGACATAAACTGAACAAGTTCCATAGACATGTGACTAATAGAAATGGAATTATATGTCCCTGAACAAAGGGGGTCAAAATCAAGTAACAGTCAGTATCTGGTATGGCCACCAGATGTATTAAGTACTGCAGTGCATCTCCTCCTCATGGACTGCACCAGATTTGCCAGTTCTTGCTGTGAGATGTTACCCCACTCTTCCACCAAGACACCTGCAAGTTCCCGGACATTTCTGGGGGGGAATGGTCTCGGTGTACATCCAAGGGCCAGTCGTGCTGCCCTGTTCTGAGCCAATTGCAATTTTCCTAAGTCCTTTTCTTGTGGCACCTGATCACACGACTAAAGGAGGCTTTACTATTCTTGGTAAGCAGAATGACTTTAGCTTCCCTCCAGGCCTGAGGGCACACTCTCTAGTTGGCTTAAATTGAAGATGTGGCAAATAGGAGAGGCAATATCATCTGCTATTATCTTCAGTAATTTTCCATCTATATCGTTAGACCCTGGTGGCTTGTCATTGTTGACAGAATTTTTTCCACCTCTTCCACACTGACTTTACGGAATTCAAAAGTACAATTCTTATCTTTCATAATTTGGTCCGATATACTTGGATGTGTAGTGTCAGCGTTTGTTTCTGGCATGTCATCCCTAAGTTTGCTTATCTTGCCAATGAAAAAGTAATTAAAGTAGTTTGCAATATCAGTGGGCTTTGTGATGAATGAGCAGTCTGATTCAATAAATGGAGCAGAGTTGGCTTTTTCCCCAAAATGTCATTTAAGGTGCCCCAAAGATTTTTATTATCATTATTTATCTGTTTCATAGTGTAGTTTCTTTTAATTTAGTCACATGGTTTCTTAATTTGCATTATGTTTGCCAATCAGTTGCCAGACTTAATTGCCATACCTTTTGCCTCATCCCTCTCAACCATACAATTTTTCAATTCCTTATCAATCCAAGGGGATTTAACAGTTTTTACTGTCATTTTCTTAACTTCTTGGATATAGGGGGCGCTATTTTACATTTTTGTATGAAAAACGTTCCCGTTTTAAACAAGATATTTTGTCACGAAAAGATGCTTGACTATGCATATAATTGACAGCTTTGGAAAGAAAACACTGACGTTTCCAAAACTGCAAAGATAGTCTGCGAGTGCCACAGAACTGATGTTACAGGCGAAACCCAGATAAAAATCCAATCAGGAAGTGCCGCATTTTTTGAAACCGCCTCATGCCAATGACTCCTTATATGGCTGTGAATGGGCCACGAATGAGTTTAGGCTTTCTGTCGCTTCCCCAAGGTGTCGACAGCATTGTGACGTATTTGTAGTTATATCATTGGAAGATTGACCATAAGAGATTAACATCTACCAGGTGGTCGCTTGGTGTCCTCCGTTGCAATTATTGCGTAAACTCCAGCTGCAGTATTTTTCCATTTGCTTCTGATGAGAAACCAACTGTCACGCCTGATATATTATCGAATAGATATGTGAAAAACACCTTGAGGATTTATTCGAAACAACGTTTGCCATGTTTCTGTCGATATTATGGAGCTAATTTGGAAAAAAGTTTGGTGTTGTAGTGACTGCATTTTCCGGTCTTTTTCTTAGACAAACGTGATGAACAAAACGGAGCTATTTCGCCAACACAAATAATATTTTTGGAAAAAATGAACATTTGCTATCTGAGAGTCTCGTCATTGCAATCATCTGAAGTTCTTCAAAGGTAAATTATTAAATTTGAATGCTTTCTTGTTTTTGTGAAAATGTTGCCTGCTGAATGCTAGGCTTAATGCTATGCTAGGCTATCAATACTCTTACACAAATGCTTGTGTAGCTTTGGTTGAAAAGCATATTTTGAAAATCTGAGATGACAGTGTTGTTAAAAGGCTAAGCTTGTGTTTCAATATATTTATTTCATTTGCGATTTTCATGAATAGAAAAAGTTGCGTTATGCTAATGCATTATAGTTTAAGTATTTTTCTGTCGATTTCTCAGCAAAGCAGGATGAACAAACGTGACGTTTTTCACCTACAAAAATATTATTTTTGGAAAAAGGGAACATTTGCTATCTAACTGGGAGTCTCCTGAGTGAAAGCATCTGAAGTTCTTCAAAGGTAAATGATTTAATTTGGTTGCTTTTCTTATTTGTGAAAATGTTGCCTGCTGCCAGCACAGCCTAGCATAGCATTATGCCATGCTAAACTTACACAAATGCTTGTCTAGTGTTGGCTGTAACGCATATTTTGAAAATCTGAGATGACAGTGTTGTTATCAAACGGCTAAGCTTGTGTTTGAATATATTTATTTAATTTGCGATTTTCATGAATAGGAACCGTTGCATTATGGCAATGCGCTTGAGGCTATGATTACGCTCCCGGATACGGGATTGCTCGTCGCTAGAGGTTAATGGGGGCGTGCTTATTAGTAACTGGAATAAGTAGTTTCATGAATGCATCAAGTGCAGCGTCTGGTTGCTCCTCATTACACAACACAGACTAGCAAATATTCTTTACATCATCAACATAGGAATCACTACAAAACTTATTGTACCTCTTATACACTATATTAGGCACAGTCTTTGGAACTTTGGTTTTCCTAAATATAGCTATTACATTGATCACTACATCCTATGGATTTGGATACTGCTTTAAAGCAAATATCTGCAGCGTTAGTTAAAATGTGATCAATACATGCTGATGATTTAATTCCTGTGCTGTTTGTAACTACCCTGGTAGGTTGACTGACAACCTGATCCAGATTGCAGGAACTGGTTACAGTTTAAAGTTTTTTTCCTGAATGGGCAGCTTGATGATAGCCAGTCAATATTTAAGTCACCCAGAAAATATACTTCTCTGTTGAGATCACATACATTATCAAGCATTTCACACATACTATCGAGATACTGACTTATCACTTGGTGGTCTATAGCAGCTAGGGTTTCAGATGTTTTCTGAAGATGGGCATGTACTCTGCTGTCCTAGCTTCAGGGGGACACTTGTTCCACTATTGGGTTGCCAGGACAGAGAAGAGTTTGGACTGGGCTCAGTGGGAGCTGCCCTCCTGTAGGGGTGGGAGGGCCAAGAGCCCTGAGGTGGCAGAACAGAGTGCTTGGGGTGTAGGGTTTGAACATAGCCTGAAGGGAGGGACGGGCAGTTCCTCTTGCTTTTCCGTAGGTAAGCACCATGGTCTTGTAGTGGCTGTGAGCTTCGATTGAAGCCAGTGGAGTGTGTAGAGGAACGAAGTGACATGAGAGAACTTGGGAAGTTTGAAAACCTGGCGGGTTGCAGCATTCTGGATAAATTGCAGGCGTTTGATGGCACAAGCAGGGAGCCCAGCCAACAGCTAGTTGCAGTAGTCCAGATGAGAGGACAAGTGCCTGGATTAGGACCTGCACCGCTTCCTGAGTGAGGTAGGGTCATACTCTGCGGATGTTGTAGAGCATGAACATGCAGGAGCGGGTCACTGCATTGATGTTTGCAGAGAACGACAGGGTGTTGTCCAGGGTCACGCCAAGGTTCTTTGCACTCTGGGAGGGCGACACTGAATAGGTCTTTGTGCGGGCAGGTATTTTCCGGGAGATTTGTCTTGTCATGGTTGAGCTTGAGGTGGTGGGCCGACATCCAAATTGAGATATCTGCCAGGAATGCAGAGATGAACGTCGCCACCTGGGTGTCAAAAGGTGGGGAAGGAGAAAAGTAGTTGATTGTCATCCGCATAGCAATGATAGGAGAGACCATTTAATGATACGACAGAGCTGAGTGACTTGGTGTGTAGAGAGAAGAGGGCCTAGTACCGAGCCCTGGGGGACACCAGTAGTGAAAGTACGTGGGGCAGACAGATCCTCTCAACGTCATCTGGTAGGAGTGGCATGCCAGGTAGGATGCAATCCAAGAGTGTGCAGAGCCTGAGATGCCCAGCCCTGATAGGGTGGAGAGGAGTATCTGACGGTTCACGGTGTCGAAAGCAGTGGATAGATCTAGGTGGATTAGAACAGAGGAGATAGAGCCAGCTTTGCAAGTGCGGAGAGCCTCCGTGACACAGAGAAGAGCAGTCTCGGTTGAATAACCCATCTTGAAACCTGACTGGTTAGGATCAAGAAGGTCATTCTGAGAGAGATAGTGAGAAAGTTCAGAGACAGCACACTCAACAACTCAGGCCATTTTGAAGTCAGAGGGGTTAGGGATGAGTTGATGAGGGAAGTGAGGAATGGAATAAGGTCTCCAGAGATGGTATGGAGAAGGGAGGAGGGGATGGGGTTTGAGCGGGCCGGCTATCGGGTGGCCAGAACTCACTAGTCACACAATGTTATCTGGAGAGAGAGTTGAGAACGAGGTCAAGGCGTAGAGTAGTTCTGTGTGAATGAGACAAGCTTGCAATGAGTCACTCAGCCACGGAGCAGGAGGGGAGGGCTGAGCTGGCCAGGAGGAAAGGGGACAGCGCGAGTCATAGGTTGTGGAAAGGTAGGCGAGTAGGCTCAAAGAGGCAGAATTAGGAGACACGAGGGAGAAGGATTTAGTAAAAGGGAGAGATGATAGGATAGAAGTGGAGAGAGTAGTGGGAGAGAGAGAGCGAAGATTGTGACGGCGCATCAATCTGGGTGGATGGTTAGGTTTGGAGAAAAGGAGACAAAGTAGTGATCAGAGACCTGGAGTGGGATTGCAGTGATATTAGTAGGTGAGCAACTTCTAGTAAAGATAAGGTCAAGCATATTATCTGCCTTGTGAGTTAGAGGAGATTGGGAAAGTGTGAGGTCAAGAGGCAAGGAGGGGAAAGAGAGTTGGGAAGAAATTAATCGAAGGCAGATGTTGGGAGATTGAAGTCGCCAAGTACGAAGAGCGGTGAGCCAATGTCAGGATATTAGCTTATCAAGGTGTCAAGTTCATTGAGGAACTCTCCACAGGCACCTGGTGGGCGATCAATAACAGTAATATTACATTTGAGTGGACAAGTGACAGCATTGAATTCAAATGAGGAGATGGACAGGTGAGAGAAAATCTCCACTTTCTCCACTGAGAAATTAGCAGTTGTGCTACCCCACTACGACCAGATTCTCTCAGACTATGAGAGAAAACATATTCAGATGAAGGAGCAGCTAGAGTAGCAGTGCTCTCTGGGGTGATCCATGTCTCCATCAGGGCCAAAACGTCAAGGGACTGAAGGGCAGCATAGGCTGAGATGACCATAGATCGGCGGTTCCAAACGCTGCCAGAGACCTAAAGTTCAACATGGTTTGTGCACGCAGGGTGCACTAAATTAAAAGAGTTGGAGCCAAGGGGTGGGGAGCAACTAAAGCCTACAGGGAGTGGAGTGAACAGGTATAGAAAACACACATACTGTAGTTGCCAAAGCTACAAAAGAGCAAAATTAGATCTGTAAATACAATAACTAGGTATAATACTCAAGTGAGAGATTGGTGTGGAGCCTTCCTCTCTTTCCTCCCTCAAACAACTCTGCAGAACAACTCCACAGAACCATCTGTTTCAGTGATGCTCTTAGTTTTGAGACAAAATTGCCACTGACACGACCGTTGCTTACAGCCGCCGCTGAGAATCCAGGGGAGACTGAAGAACTAACACTGATTGCTAATTGCCTAGCAGAGGTGGAGAGCACACCTCCCTGTACTAATTGTTGATTGCCTAGGAGAGGTGAAACCACTCCCTCTCCAATACAGCCACTGATTACCAAAACAAGTCACAAATTGCCATGCCCCTTGATTCTGGTTGATGTGTCGACAACTATATGCAAATTATGAGCAGTCAGCAGTTCACAAACCAACATTGAAATTAATTGGCTAGCTAGCTAACGTTAGCTAGCATATGGATCTTCTTAGCTAGCCACTTCGAGTTGAAACATTATCTAAAGCATCAAGCCTTATCATCAGCTGCAATGTTAGTTCTCCAAATCTTCCTCTCTATTACATCACATTACACATAAGGGAGAGCTTTTGTATTAGCTGGTTACATCAGTATCATAAATAGCTAGCTACTGACCAGCTACAGCCATCATGTCGTACTTTTGTTGTATGCATTCCTTGCCATCTTGTGCAATATTGTTGAATGCATTAGAATTTTATGGAAGCCCATTTTCACCCCTATGCCGAGCAAGTGTGTGTGCGTTGACTTGACAATATGTCCGCTACACATGGCAGCTGGGGGCGGACCACACCTTGTTGTGTCTGGGAAATTGGACATCATTGGCAAAAGTGGGCATGTACTGTAAGTAATCCGTACCCAACCCATGCACTTCCAAATCTAGTTTTGAACGAGACTGACTTTATGACCAAAATTATCCCATTTACACTTTGTAGTTAATTTTGACACTAGAATTAATGTTTCTGACTCATATCGATGCCACATAGGCCGTCTATAACCAGAGAAGTTGGTTTTAGTAAGCATTTCCCCTTCGTTTTTCACAACATTAATGTAATTTCCTAAGTGATTGTATGACTCTTAGGGATGTTTTGTGATTTCAGCCCATTGCATTAAAACATGTCTACTGTATTTTTATTAAAAGATGTACTGCTTGGTGGATTGTTTGAAATATTTCTGAGTGTTAAATTATTTATTTCCTTTTCTGCATCAAAAGTTTGCTTTGTTTTACCAGAGGGATCTAATTCTTCCATAGAAGTTCCCGTGCCAATGTTAGTTGGCTACATTAAATACAAATACAATGTGAATGTAAGAAGTCTTTCTTGGTTTGACAGTAATTTATACTATTAACTCAGCTGATGACTGTCTTTTTGTACTTCTTGAAACACATTACTTCCTCATGTATCAAAAGCTCAAATAAAGTACCCTTTTTAAAATAAAGAATTCGATCAAAGTTCAAGACCTTGTGGTTTTTCAAATGCTATAGTCTACTTTAAAAGGAGAACTGGCAGACAAGAAGTGAAGATCTTTATATCATCTATCATAACTTTTGTCAGTCTTGATCATCTATCTCTGTCTACTCAAACATTTACGCCAAAAATCTCCCTCTCAACACTTAGTACAACAAAAGAGTCAACTCGGTTTTTAAAATACAAAATTTCTCAAACTTTAGTGTTTATTTTGCAGATACCTGTTTTGACTTGTAATGTTGATTAATTTAGAATATAGGTTACGAAAGTTCAATCAGGAAGGCTGGTCAGAATGCTTGTTTAACTTCATCCAGTAAGTGTAACTTAATTCACTTTGTTTCCTATTTTACGGGCATAGTGGGAATGAATACAAATGTACTATCAGCATAGCGTCTTGTTTCTTCTCCTCTTTCTTATTAGCCATGTACGGAATGTCATTCAATTCACCTATTTACCTTATAGCCGATAAGCACAATAATGTACATTCTTAACGCTTGCTGTGTAGTCTATAGGTGCATTCTTGCAATTATCACCCTCTCTTTCAACCAATGGACCTACAGTACATCTTGGGATGTAATCATACTGTATGTTCACTTGTAAGCTAGGCCCCAATTTATGTGCTCTCTGCCATCACCGGGCGCATGGCAAATGGCTCAACAAAACACTATGCCTAAGGAGCAGTCAGCCATTCCCCCGACAAAAGGCCAAAATGTATCTCTCTCTACAGTATCCAGAGGAATGGTTATTGGAATGTGTGTTAGGAATGATGTTGCATCCAGGTTTGGTATCTATCTGAAACTTGTCCCCTAAAGATAACTATTTCTGCTATCTATCTATCTATATGGATGTATGATCTCTGTGGTAACTTGCACTTGTACATGGTGAGCTCTAAACTACTCCATGCAAAGGACACTTATGGTCTTTAGGAATTTTGTCTTATCTGCATTAGGTCTGATACCCCACACAAGCCTTTAGATGCTGTGACATTGATTGGAGATTGGGCCTGGGTAATCCGGTTACTGTAACTTGGTATTGTTTGATTGGTCAAAGGTGGTTGGTTTAAGTTTGAAAGGGTCACTTCAAGTGTTATAAATAGAACTTATACTGTATTCTGCCCATGGAATAAGGCTGTATGAAATGCTTCTCTTGTAAGCTACCCAGGCCTGAGGTGGTCTGATTAGTTCATGCTTTGTCTTGTAAGTTAACCTTACTATCCTTATTCCTAGATTGTGAATGCTGATGTCGGTGTTGCTTGTAACTGAACGTATATGCCTTGTATGTGATTTCATTAATTTGGCAAAGTTATTAAATAATACTTACGTTTTGTATTCACTTCTCATGACCATTTCCTTAGTCATCTAAACACATAATACTTGATTGCACATGGTTTTACTATAATATTTAATGGAGTCATATAGTCCAACTGTAGATTGTTAAATATTATTTATCATCCAGGCATTTCCAGCCATGAGCTCCTCCAACTGGCTAATATTAATGTGCTTGGCTCATCTCAACAACTCCCAGATGATGGCATCCATTTCTCGGGAGAAGAGGTCAGGTCTCCCAGAGGGAGGAAAAGGCTCCAGAATTCAGCTTCATCAGCAAGGGCCAGACCCAGATGCAGACACGGGAGGCAGATGGTTTGAGTGTTTGATATTTATTAGTTCCAAAAGGGGTAGGCAAGAGAATGGTCATGGACAGGAACAAGGTCAAAACCAGATCAGAGTCCAGGAGGTACAGAGTGGCAGGCAGGCTCGAGGTCAGGGCAGACAGACTGGTCAGGCAGGCAGGTACAGAGTCCAGGACGACTAGCAAAAGAGAGAATAGCAACAGCAGTCGCACGGGAAAAACACGCTGGTTGACTTGAAACAGACAAGACGAACTGGCACAGAGAGACAGGAAACACAGGGATAAATACACTTGGGAAAATAAGCGACACCTGGAGGGGGTGGAGACAATCACAAGGGCAGGTGAAACAGATCAACGCTAGACAAGATGAGAGCCTTTTGATTTCGTTGGTCAGGCGGGTCCTTCTTTCTCTGCAGCAATGCGTGCTGCGGCTGCCTTGACCAACAACCTGGTGATGGCTATCAAGACATTTTTAAAACCTCTGATCCAAGGCTACAGCATATCCTTTCCATCACATAGTTTGTGGTAGCATTTAGCAGAAGGAGAGCATGATAAAGGAGAAGAGAGAATGATAAATTACATCTCAAATATTTGCGGCCATGGTTAACCATTGTCCCATGTTGATACAGTTGAAGTCGGAAGTTTACATACACTTAGGTTGAAGTCATCAAAACTTGTTTTTCAATCACTCCACAACTTTCTTTTAACAAACTATAGTTTTAGAAAGTTGGTTAGGACATCTACTTTTTGCATGACACAAGTAATTTTTCCAACAATTGTTGGACAGATTATTTCACTTATAATTCACTGTATCACAATTCCAGTGGGTCAGAAGTTTACATACAGTAAGTTGACTTTGCCTTTTAAACAGCTTGGAAAATTCCAGAAAATGACATCATGGCTTTAGAAGCTTTTGATAGACTAATTGACATCATTTTATTGATTTGATTGTGGATGTATTTCAAGGCCTACCTTCAAACTCAGTTCCTCTTTGCTTGACATCATGGGAAAATCAAAAGAAATCAGCCAGACAGACCTCAGAAAACAAAATTGTAGACCTCCACAAGTCTGGTTCATCCTTGGGAGCAATTTCCAAACGCCTGAAGGTACCACGTTCATCTGTACAAACAATAATATACAAGTAAAACACCATGGGACCACGCAGCCATAATACCGCTCAAGAAGGAGACGCATTCTGTCTCCCAGAGATGAAGGTACTTTGGTGCGAAAAATGCAAATCAATCCCAGAACAACAGAAAAGGACCTTGTGAAGATGCTGGAGGAAACAGGTATCGCAGCAGGTATCGCAGCCGGCCGCGACTGTGAGACCCATGATGCGGCGAATAATTGGCCCAGTGTTGTCTGGGTCTGAACCCGTTGGGGAGTTGCAGCGATGAGACAAGATCGTAATTGGATTGCAATTGGATATCACGAAATTGGGGAGAAAAATAAATACATAATAATTCAAAAAGCAGCAATGTCTCTCACAATGGGCCTTAAACATGTTCTAAGGCACCTGTATTTATTTGGTTTTACCATTAATCAAATCAAATAATTTTATTTGTCACATGCGCTGAATACAACACTTTACCATGAAATGCTTACTTACAAACCCTTTCCCAACAATGCCGTTAAAAAGAAACATTTGCAAAAGATGTCAAAGGAAATAGTAACACAATATATGCAAGGAGTTGGTACTGAGTCAATGTGCAGTGGTACGATGTAGTTGAGGTAATTAAGGTCCTTTGCACATGCAGGTAGTGGTAAGTGACTGGGCAATCAGAATAGATAATAAACAGAGTAGCAGCAGCGTATGTGAAGAGTGTGGAAGTGTGTTGCAGTGTCTGGGTAGAGTCCAGTGAGTTTGCATAGAGCCGGTGCAAGAGAGTCATTGCTAATAAAAACGGTGGTCACTGAAAATAGTCAGGGTAGCCATTTGATGAACTGTTCAGCACTCTTATGGCTTGGGGGTAGAAGCTGTTGAGGAGCCTTTTGGTCCCAGACTTGACACTCCTGTACTGCTTGCAGTGCGGTAGCAGACAAAATAGTCTAGTATTTGGGTGGCTGTCATCTTTGACAATTTGTAGGGCGTTCCTCTGACACCGCCTGGTATAAAGGTCCTGGATGGCAGAGAACTCAGCCCCAGTGATGTACTGGGCTGTACGCATTACCCTCTGTAGTGTCTTATGGTCAGATGCCAAGCAGTTGCCATAACAAGCGGTGGTGCAGCCAGTCAAGATGCTCTCAATGGTGCAGCTGTAGAACCTTTTGAGGATCTGAAGGTCAATGCCAAATTTTTTCAGCTTCCTGAGGGGGAAGAGCCGTTGCTGTGCCCTCTTCATGACTTTGTAAGTGTGTTTGGGCCATGATAGGTCCTTAGTGATGTGTACACCGAGGAACTTGGCTCCCGACCCTCTCCACTACAGCCCAGTCGATGTGAATGGGGGCGTGCTCGGCCCTCTGTTTCCTGTTGTCCACAATCAGCTCCTTTGTCTTGCTGACATTGAGGGAGAGGTTGCCAGATCTCCGACATCCTCCATACAGGCTGTCTCATCGTCGTTGATGAGCAGGCCTGCCACCGTCGTGTTGTCTGCAAACTTAATGATGGTTTTGGAGTTGTGCATGGCCATGCAGTCGTGAGTGAACAGGGAGTACAGGAGGGGACTAAGCACGCACCTCTCAGGGGCCCTTGTGTTGAGGGTCAGCATGGCGGATGTGCTGTTGCCTAACCTCACCACCAAGGGAGCGGCCCGTCAGAAAGTCCAGGATCCAGTTGGAGAGGGAGGTGTTAAGTCCAAGGGTCCTTAGCTTAGCGATGAGCTTGGAAGGCACTATGGTGGGGAACGCTGAGCTGTAATCAATTAACAGAATTCTCACATAGGTGTTCCTTTTGTCCAGGTGGGAAAGTACTACTTTTTTATTTGTACTTTACTTTACACTTTTGACAACTTTTACTTTTACTTCACTACATTCTAAAGAAAATAATGTACTTTTTACTCCATCATTTCCCCGACACCCAAAAGTACTAGTTACAGTTTGAATGCTTAGCAGGACAGGAAAATTATCCAATTCACACAAGAGAACATCCCTGGTCATCCCTACTGCCTCTGACCTATGCCGGATTAAGTGATATGACATGCTATTCTATAAAATAATTTCTCTGTAATTAATATTACCTGATTATAGATTATAGCTAATAGATTTTTATAGAGCTGTTATCTTCTGAATAAACTCTTAAAGATCTAGTAATCTTTTACATCAATAGCAGTCAATATTAATCATCACCTCATTTCAGTCTCATCTGAACATCATAGAATTCTTGGTTATCTTCACGAACCTTGGCTAACAAGTTTAATCAGCAATACAAACTTTGGTTTAATTATTTATTTACTAAATACCTAAATAATCACACAAAATTGCATAAACACAGAATGGATATTATGTCATACAGAAAATGTCCCTGGTGGACATGATGGCTGGATACACAAAGAAAAGGGGGTTGGGTTTGAGTGAAAGAGTGGGAAGACTGAGGAACAAAGGGAGAAGCTATGCTATCGTAAATACAGTATCTTATGCATTCTAAATTACTGCCCATTTGAAAAAGGAGAATGCAATAAATATTTCCTCTGAGCTGAGCTTCGGTAGGTTGGTCGTAGATGCTGGCCGTGTTGCCCAACAGAGATCTTCCTTGTCCTTTGAAGAGTGTCTCTGGTGGTAAACTGGATACTTGATGGTATCGTGTTGTTTGTTAGACAGGTCATTTGTCCGTCCTTTCCTAGCCCACGTTTACAGCGGCCGCTGACAACTCGACGGCTAGGAGGTATTACTTCTGGAGTGAATAAGATTTCAAAGTTCATACCAAGTTGCCATGATTTTAGCTCATGCTATATTCTGGCTGGTATAGTCAATTCATCCTTTCGGTGTGTATAGGTCGAAAGGATGAAATTGAAATCCGAAGCTAATTTCGTTAGGTCCTTGTCGTTCAACCAGAGCTCATGCTAAGGTCTGCTTAGTTCTTTAGGTGATCTTTGTCCTATCCCTGGAACAGCTTATTATCTGAATACTTTCAACATAGGACTGTTGCCCTAATGTCATCGGAACAGAAAGTTATATTTTCGTAAAGGGCTTATATAGTGGAGGGATAGAAGGGTGTGTTTCATAGTTTACAACCCATGTCTGTTCACATGGGCGGGCCACTGAGTGAGCAGAGTTTTAACCTTATGAAAACCCAATTCTCTCATTTGGAAGCTAAAATTACATTTCATCTTTTCACAAATAGTTTCATATTTACCTCTTAAGGCTAGGCAGAATACTGCCCCCTTTGGAGGAATTGCGTGCCCATAGTAAACTGAAAAAAAATCTGTCAAAAATTGCTAATATATGCATATAATAATTATTATTGGATAGAAAACACTCTAAAACTTCTAAACCCGTTGGAATTATGTCTGTAAGTATAGCAGAACTCACAGGGCAGGCATTCTTCCAAACTAGTTTTGTGGTCATGAAAGTTGGGGTAAATTTGACGTCATCGCCCCCACCCTTCCCAACCAGCTATGGATCTGGGGATACTTTCTATGTCTTCCACTAGATGTCCTCATTCAGTAGAGCGTTTAATCGTTCAAATCCCGCGAGAATTGGCCCTATGGGAGTGAATTGAGTGAGTGCCGCGAGAAAATACCTGTGCGTTGGGGCGCGAATTGGTCCCAGCCATTCCTTTGTTCCAGCACTCCGGGGAGAGCTAACAATGACCGGTTGAATAGAAAATTGTTTTGTATGTTTACAACATCCTAAAGCTTGATTCTGCACTTAGTTTGACCTGTTTAGTCGACATATAATATGTAATTTTGAAGTTTTGATGCGCATCTTTTCCGGACCAGAGGACATTTTGGGTGCATTTCAGCTGATATTGTTAGCAGTAGCTAATACAAAGACTTGAAACCAAACAATGTTTTGGGTAAGTATGAACCCTTCCAGTACATTCTGAACGAAGACCATCAAAGGTAAGGGAATATTTATGCTGAAATCTGTGTTTCTGTTGACTCCAACATAGCGGAGAAATATTGCTTATATCTGAGCGCCGTCTCAGAATATTGAATAGTGAGCGATTTCTGTAACGTTAAAAAGAAATGTAACAAAGCGATTGCATTAAGAAGCAGTGTATCTTTCTAACTATATGTAGAACATGTATATTTAGTCAAAGTTTATGATGTCTATTTACGTTATCTTGCCGCGCTACCTACAGTGCCTTGCGAAAGTATTCGGCCCCCTTGAACTTTGCGACCTTTTGCCACATTTCAGGCTTCAAACATAAAGATATAAAACTGTATTTTTTTGTGAAGAATCAACAACAAGTGGGACACAATCGTGAAGTGGAACGACATTTATTGGATATTTCAAACTTTTTTAACAAATCAAAAACTGAAAATTTGGGCGTGCAAAATTATTCAGCCCCCTTAAGTTCATATTTTGTAGCGCCACCTTTTGCTGCGATTACAGCTGTAAGTCGCTTGGGGTATGTCTCTATCAGTTTTGCACATCGAGAGACTGAAATTCTTTCCCATTCCTCCTTGCAACACAGCTCGAGCTCAGTGAGGTTGGATGGAGAGCATTTGTGAACAGCAGTTTTCAGTTCTTTCTACAGATTCTCGATTGGATTCAGGTCTGGACTTTGACTTGGCCATTCTAACACCGGGATATGTTTATTTTTTGAACCATTCCATTGTAGATTTTGCTTTATGTTTTGGATCATTGTCTTGTTGGAAGATAAATCTCCGTCCCAGTCTCAGGTCTTTTGCAGACTCCATCAGGTTTTCTTCCAGAATGGTCCTGTATTTGGCTCCATCCATCTTCCCATCAATTTTAACCATCTTCCCTGTCCCTGCTGAAGAAAAGCAGGCCCAAACCATGATGCTGCCACCACCATGTTTGACAGTGGGGATGGTGTGTTCAGCTGTGTTGCTTTTACGCCAAACATAACGTTTTGCATTGTTGCCAAAAAGTTCAATTTTGGTTTCATCTGACCAGAGCACCTTCTTCCACATGTTTGGTGTGTCTCCCAGGTGGCTTGTGGCAAACTTTAACCGACACTTTTTATGGATATCTTTAAGAAATGGCTTTCTTCTTGCTACTCTTCCATAAAGGCCAGATTTGTGCAATATACGACTGATTGTTGTCCTATGGACAGAGTCTCCCACCTCAGCTGTAGATCTCTGCAGTTCATCCAGAGTGATCATGGGCCTCTTGGCTGCATCTCTGATCAGTCTTCTCCTTGTATGAGCTGAAAGTTTAGAGGGACGGCCAGGTCTTGGTAGATTTGCAGTGGTCTGATACTCCTTCCATTTCAATATTATCGCTTGCACAGTGCTCCTTGGGATGTTTAAAGCTTGGGAAATCTTTTTGTATCCAAATCCGGCTTTAAACTTCTTCACAACAGTATCTCGGACCTGCCTGGTGTGTTCCTTGTTCTTCATGATGCTCTCTGCGCTTTTAACGGACCTCTGAGACTATCACAGTGCAGGTGCATTTATACGGAGACTTGATTACACACAGGTGGATTGTATTTATCATCATTAGTCATTTAGGTCAACATTGGATCATTCAGAGATCCTCACTGAACTTCTGGAGAGAGTTTGCTGCACTGAAAGTAAAGGGATTGAATAATTTTGCACGCCCAAATTTTCAGTTTTTGATTTGTTAAAAAAGTTTGAAATATCCAATAAATGTCGTTCCACTTCATGATTGTGTCCCACTTGTTGTTGATTCTTCACAAAAAAATACAGTTTTATATCTTTATGTTTGAAGCCTGAAATGTGGCAAAAGGTCGCAAAGTTCAAGGGGGCCGAATACTTTCGCAAGGCACTGTATATTTTCTGCGGACATTTTTGAGCATTTATGGATATAAATGGCATATTATTGAATTTTTTTTTTTTTACTGTGTAACATGTCCTATTACTGTCATCTGATGAAGATTTTCAAAAGGTTAGTGAATGATTTATTTTTTAATCCTGCTTTTATAATTTTATATTTTCTGGGACAAAATGGCTGCCTCTTGTCTTCGTTTCGGTGGTGGTCTAATATAAATATGTGGTGTGTTTTCGCCGTAAAACATTTAAAAAATCTGACATGCTGGGTAGATGAACAAGGTGTTTATCTTTCTTAACTTGTTAATGTGTGGAGGTTAAATATTTCTAAGAATATTTTTGCGTTCCATGCGCCACGTTCCAGCTGAACGTGGGAGGGGTCGTTCCCAAAGGGGAACCCTAACCCGTCATCAGGTTAAACATTTAAATTGCACAACAATTCCTTGTGAATCTGACAACTAGAATGTGTAGACTTTCCAAGACACAGTTTATGTCGTCCTGTCAACAACTGATCGGGCATCATATTCATTGAGTACCAACGCATATTTTCAACTGGTTGGATTACCGAAATATGGTTCCTTTCCCCCCACCTTTTGATGTTCCCAGACTCTCTATGTTTAACCAACGCTATTCAAGAGTCCTTCTGTAGAGTCAAGAGAGAGGAAATGGAGAAAGGTATTTATGGGGGGTCATGAACCCTACCCACAGGCCAACGTAATGACATAAGTTACCTGAAAACTTGGTCCAAACATTTCAAACAATGTTTCTAATCCAACTTCAGGTACCCTAAAATGTAAATATTCTATCAAATTTAAGACGGATACAGGAGAAAAATAACGAGGAGCGTGCTCATGTTCACCAAAAGCGCACCAAAAGACTTGAGTCCATCTGAGTGACACATGGAAAGAATAGGACTACTTCTTAATTTCTCAAAATAAAAACATCTAACAATTTCTAAAGACTGTTGACATCTAGCGGAAGCCATAGGAACTGCAATCTAGGTCCCCCATAGAAAATCATTGGAAAACACAATGACCCCCAAAATAATTTTGCCCTGGATGGATTGGGCTCTGGGTTTCGCCTGCAAATCAGTTCTGTTATACTCACAGACATTATTTTAACAGTTTTAGAAACTTTAGAGTGATTTTGATCCAATACTGCCATGCATATGCATATCCTAGCTTCTGGGCCTGAGTAACAGGCAGTTTACTTTGGGCACGCTTTTCATTCGGACGTGAAAATACTGCCCCCTAGCCCGAAGACATTTTAAGGTACTGTATCTTTACTTTTACTCAAATATGACAATTGGGTACTTTTTCCACCACTGAACGCTAGCATGGCAGAATCTGGTGCCTTCTTGCCGTGGGCTCAAAACTAAAGAGAAAATCATACTTGCTTGTTCTAATGGTGTTGTACCTAGTCTGTTCTCCTTTTTGTTTTGTCCACTTTCAGCATGTTCTCTGTGATGTATTCTATAGGAGTTTTGTAACTTTTTCTACCTTGGCTTCGTGCTAGCGTGCTAGCTGACTGACCTCTGGAAATTATCTATTTTGGATTTTTCTTGCTATGTAGCTATTGGATTTCCCTCACTGGTGAAGTGCCCGCCTCCACCTCACTTTGGTAGCTAACTCGGCCTGCACTCTTTAAATGTATTACCATTGGATGAGCCCCAGCCATCAAACTGTAACCTTGCAGGTTGAGTTGTAACAATAAATTCATAAATTATTTGCTTGTAAGTTGGCTGAAATCAGTTGTCATGGGGCTACTGGCGATCACTTCATCTGGTTCAGAGGTTCTTCCTTCGGAGATGAGGCCATTCCCCAAACTATTTAATAAAATGTAATATTTCATTCTGTCTTTGCCTGTACTCGATTGAACTGCATTCAGTCCATTCAGTTCATTATTTTGCTTCTGAAGGACTGAGGGAATAATAGGTAATTGTGAGAGGAGAAAAATGGTTTGAGTAGGGAATATGAAAATGTGAAACTTCAAAGGACAGAGAACTGATGGCACGATAAACAAGAACAAGGAAAACATATTCAAATAGGATAGAGGAACAATGGAAAGAAGAATAAATAGTAGAATGGAAGGACGTTCTGATGAGAGAAGAAAGGAACTTTTGAGTACAATAAATGAGAGAAGGAACCGAGGGCATATCTGTGAGTACAAGACAGAGAGAAAGCATGAATGAACGAGAGACATGAGCAAGTTATTCAACCCCTTATGCAACCTCTAATGCACTGAAACTATTGACTGGCTGAGGACGGCTTTATTGACTTTGATCTGAATTGAGTGACTTTCATGGTCAATTTTGCCCCCGCTGCAAGCTCAGCATGTCAATTCTGCCCCAGCCTTTTGGCGGAAAGGAAATGAGTTCCCTCCTTGAGTTGATGATCTGCTTTGAGACAGAAAAGGGATGTATGTTCTCTCTAACCTTTCTTACACACACACACACAGACACAGACACAGACAGTGGGTTCAAGTTAAAATGGTGTCATCCACCAGCCATTTAAGATACCATGTGATGCACAGTCTTTGTTAATTCTCCCTTGCATTCTCTCGCTAAAGAGCTCTGGCTACTGGGAGACTCAGGGAGAAGCGTAAGGATAAAGTTAATAAAAAATGTAGAAGAACATCAGTACATACTTCCCTCAGAGTGAGAGCACTCTCATGATTTCTTCTGGTACGTAACATACAAAGTATTTTTTCCTCCTTCAATTTCTCCACTGCAGCCATTTTTCGGGCAATTTATTTTGCATGAGTGAACCATTGTGTTGCTCCGTCCAACTGCTCCATCGAGGGAACAGTTGAAGAGGACAATCCACCTGCTACTACAGTGCCATACTTTTCCTATGAATAAAGAATGGTACTTGTCCATATTCCTTACACTTATTAGGGTGCTGTTATCTTCTTCAGGAGTGCCCAATACTAATATTGATAAAATTATTTCATTCAAAAGGGTATATATTATATTAATATACATACATGTATGGTAACTTTTCCATAAGCATAATGTGAAGGATCTTCTCATGCATACCTAATGTTAAGTAACTGAAATGCATTAATAACACATTGTGATGTGTTAGGGATGTAGCTTTGTACATTATTTTATCAATTTGAATAAATTAGTTGTTATTTATGATGTGTCATTTTCAGGCTAGGATTATCAATCTGGTTTGGCTGTACTGCACTGTTTGCTTTCCTCTTCCTGTCATCACTATGTACACCATGATAGCCTGATATACTGGAACTCCATGCACACATCCAAGAGTAGACTGTGCCTAGGTGCTACACTATCCAAATCTAATCCTGATGGGTTTTGTATTTTTTTTTCTGGATGTATGCCTCGCAGACCATAAAATCCAATACTTCATTGCTAGGCAACTAGTCTTTGCAGAGAGAGAGAGAGAGAGAGAGAGACTAGGCTGTGTTCTGTTTGTTGTCAGAGATCTGCTGCTGGTGGGAGTAGTACAGCGCAACCTAAAGAGACCAGATGATACAGAAATGAAAGGAAAACAATAACAGTAATTCAATCAAGTCTTTCAATGACTCCTATTTGATGGTCAATTACAGCAGAATCATGTATGACGTGAATACTGTACTTTCCCATTCCTCTCCAGATGGATTCTATCAGAATATTAACTGGTTTCACACAGTGAGATGTCGATTATTACCATACTGTATATTTACTGGGCAGAGTGCAGAGGGAGAGGGTGAACACAGAAGAGAGTTCAGCAGAATGGAAATGATGAGGTAATCATTCACCCTGATCTGAATTAATAAGGCCTCATTACACCGCTGTAGATACTGCTGCATAGAGGATAGACATCCAGAGCTGTGTGGATCGGCCCATCCACTTATACCGAGTCACAGGCTACACAGGCAACATGCCACACTGCTTCTCTCTCACAGACCAACCGCTTAGTCTGACTGTATCACAGCTAATTTGTATACATCTTTTAGTCTGAATTGACTGATCAGAGTTGCGTGGAAGTTCTTCAACGGTTCAGATCTGGTTAATTGACTTGTGGATGGATTTGCAAGGTGTTCATCAGTATGGGAGAGGTGCACTGTGTGACGTTTGCTGCCTGCACATGATACCTTTTTCATACAGTTAGTGAATATTGGCAATTGTCCACTATTTTATAGTTATATCATAAGGGCAAGTCTGGTAAGTGCACAATGGATAAGTACCAACTATTTGAGTGCAGTGCAGTTCACCACCAATCCCAATTGAAACATAGTTTTTGTGCTGCACATATTATGCTACAGTATCTGCATGCCTCAGTTTAGAGCACTTATTCACAATGTTCCCAAGCCCTTGTATATATCCCAAGTCCACTGTTAAAGCATATAGTATGTTTAAGCTTGAGTGGATTGAAAACACCTCAGTGGCCAAAAGCCTACTATAGCCTACTTCTTCTACTCTCATCAGTTGTCATTAGCCTTTTTTGCTTTCCCCCTAGACAGTGCGCAATACAATACAGTACCTGGGCAATGAGAATGTGAATGAGAATATTTATTATATTAAATTAAAGAAGATCTAGAACCTTTCGGATTTCATTACCCAGAGTAAACACAATAACACCGGGACTTGGTCTTTTGTATCTGCCCCTTTCTGTTTTTAAAGTTCAATAGGTTAGTTGTCCGGCAGCAGATCTCAGAATAGGAAGGAAAATGGTTTCATGGAGTGGAAGCCTGTGGTTTTGGTTTAATTCCCAGGGTGCACTTGCCCGAGTAGACTGAAGGGCACTCGGGTTCAGAAAGCGCCCCATCTCTCCTCACACTAAGTGGATGTGACAGGTGGCCATGGTAAACGCAACAGGGACACAGCACTGAAATTACGGACATGAAACCACAGTGTTGCTGGTAGGTTTTTTTCACTCGACATGGGATCCCAATTGGAACACAACCAACCAGAAAGGCGGGAATAGCTATAGAATAGCATGAGTTTAATGTGTCTTGTTTATTGCTGTTAAGATTAACCTTCAGTCACAACACAAGATAATGGGAAATAAATGTAATAAAAAAACTATTTTTAAATTAGTTGATAAATTCTCCTCTGTGTTATTAGAGCCAGTCATCTTAGATGAGGGAGCAACGGGTTTCAATATATTGTTTTGTGTCATTGCAACAGGTTCCAAAAAGGGAATGAGGCATAATACATATTAAATATTGCCACAGATAAGTTATTGCCCTGGTTCGTTCATTGACCTACTAATTCTGTTTAGGGCAAATTGTTGCAAATTGAGGTTTTAATGTAATAAGAGAGAGAAAATGTGGCCCCAATCAGGAAAATTGTTGTAAATGTCAATCAAGTAAAGCAGACTGAACTCGTTTTTAAATTGAATGAGCGGATGACCTCCAACAAATTATAATCTTTGCCAATAATTTTGTTGAATGCAACGTTCTTTGATTTTGGGTTCCCGCCACTGTAGATCTCAATTGTTGTGGAAAGCAAACATGATTCTCAGGGGAGAGGTCATCCATAGGACACAAAGTGAGCTGTCCACGAAAACAAGGCTTTCTATTTCACTTAACAGACAAAGAAGGAAGCAGAGTCCCTTTCTCATACATAGTGGGACTGACCACATATCTGTCTGTAACATCCAGAGACTACTTTGATGGCTAAATCTCCTGAAAAAAACAAACTACTAAGGGAGCAGATTCAATTTACACAACTGTTACCTGGAGGAAAATGGGGGAGGATCATGGTTTTTCAATTTCAGTCAGGAGGAGGGTTTAGTATTTTTTTATTTAGTCCATGTCATTTGTAATTGTTTGAATGTCATATTGCTTAGTGTTTGAGAATTAGTTGCTTATTATATCTTCATGTGTGCCCGATTCTGCACATCATCCCTGATTCTCTGCTGGGTGCACAATATGAAATGTGCCTAGCCTGGTCTCAATGAAATTATCCATAGCCAATACGATAGGCTATAGGCCTAAGCTATACAAAGAGAATGTTCAAAGAAGCACAGGGCAAAGTCATTAGCTTGCTCTTGCTATAATTGATTTTAAACAAATCATCAATGGTACCGGTTCGATTTTAAACAACATGTTTCATTGACCATAATGAAGCTATTCATCAGAGTTATTGACATCACAATAAGCCATATTCGAGTAATATGTATAACTTACATTACTAAGAAGCAGCAGCCACAAAGATGGACAGCACGTGTTCTGAAAGTAGGCTAATTCGAGAAGGCCTAATTAATTGAAACAGTCATTATTATAATGTGGCTTTAGGCTACTTACAACAACAGGGCATTGTGTTGAGCCTACTTTTCCTATTCAAGAAATAAGAGGTAGGCCTACCTGTGTGACATTAAATTATAGTGTACTATCCATATATTTTGTCAGCCAATTCCTTCAGTCACCTGTCGTGGATATTCAAATCAATAATGAGGAGAGACAAGGTCAATCACCATTCGGGATATTACTTTATTCAAAATGAATGAATGAATGAATTATTGCAAAAATAAAGCCGGTCGACAAACCACTCTTAGATGATTTGTTGAGAGCCCAACGAGCGGATTTGAGCCACAGCATTTTATAGCAAAGTACATCCTCCTGAATGTTCATGACAAAGAACAGATGTACGGAACGGGTCAGAAGGTGAGACTTGAAATATGAAAAAGGAGTATCCCCCTGCCAGATAGCATTTGCCTTGAAGACTGTTGTTAATGTACGGAAACCAGAGTTTGGCCCCTAAGACAACGCTCCCATCTCGTCCCTGGTACCTCAGAGCACAGAAACAAAAACTCATTATATGGCATAAATCAATTATCAGCTCCAGATACCCCTATCTCAAAAGCTCCTCTCAGTTCACATGGAAAAAATAGAGTCCTAAGAACCCTATTCTGTTGCTTAAAACAAACATTTGATGCAATAACAACATTATAAGATAATCTTGTAATTTCACCAACAACACACCACACACTCCTTAAATATTTCAGTGCCAGTGCAGTGCTTGCTGTGTTAAATTTAAACCAGTGCTTGCTGTGTTAAATTTAAACCAGGGCTTGCTGTGTTAAATTTAAACCAGCGCTTGCTGTGTTAAATTTAAACCAGGGCTTGCTTTGTTAAATTTAAACCAGGGCTTGAATTGAGGGGTTATGTGGGTATTTTGGCTTTTGTTAAAGAAAATGGCTAAAAGCATAGGCATACCCCTTGTTAGCTTAATATTTAGCTAAATAAATGTATGGACCTGATTATATAAAGCAATCAATAACTACGCTTTAGTCCGCAATGCTAAAAACAAGCTGTAAAATTCCAGGGAAAGATGTAACTCCGATGCAAATGGGATTTATTTGTTTTGTCTCTATGACATTCAGATGCTGCGCTGCAACCTATAGCCTAGGAGACAAAAATGTACTTTGCTTGGGAAGTAATGTTTGATTCTGTCACTATCAATTGACGTTTAACATTTCAACAGGCTATTAATAAACAACATACTAACTCTAAATCAGTCAGGTGCAAGCCAAGTAGCCTAAGAAGGAATAAAATTAATTATTCAGGCTATATTATTATTTCAAGACTATAGCCTGCCATTTAAGAAACACATTGTGAAGCATTTGTGACACGATACAGGCTGGCAGGAATGTCCAGCATTTCAAAAACAGCTCTTCAACAACACGCCTATAAATTTTGCATTTAGGCTGTATAAAATGAAATGTAAAAAAAATATGACTTGGAATGAAATAATAATGGAAGTAAAATTCTTTAGGCTGTGCCTTTTTAGAAACATGAGTTTGGCCAGTCTTTGGTTTGAGGATCATGAAGTGAGCTATTCATGCCTAGTTTGTTTATTTAGCTTAGCGGATGCCCTTATATTCTTAAGCCCTAATAACAGTCAACACAAATCTACTTTGCAACAACAATATCATGGACTAAAATATAATACTGTAATGAAACAGGCAGGGAGCAGGCCTTGAACCCTCGACCTTCTAGCCCGAAGTCCAGCGCACTATCGACTGTGTCCCAAAAGCATGCTCAAGCGACATATCCAGAGTCAATATCCACGCTTATAAACCAAGGGTCGTTACACTGCTCCCTCCTTTCAAAGAGTGCGTCCTCGCTCTAGTTTGTGACTCTACGTCTTATAGGAATGCGCTAACTGGCCAAGCACACGCACTGTCGTGGATGCAAGGTCCGATCACTTCTGACACCAATGTAATGAAACAGGCAGAGAGCAGGCCTCGAACCCTCGACCTTCTAGCCTGAAGTCCAGGGCGCTATCGACTGTGCTGCAAAAGCATGCTCAAGCATCAGAGTCGATATCCGCGATTATAAACCCAGGGTTGTTACAATACAAATGGCTTTTTCTCATTCATTGATGATCAGATACTTCAGTTGTACCTGGTTCTGTTGCACACATTTTTTTTTACACAGTTGATATAAAACTTTAGCACTATTCTAAACTTAGACTATCCTCTTTTTTAACAATAGCCTGTATAGAAATCAAAATGTCCGTGGTGCTGCAGCACTTAGCTAATTTTTTGTCATGCTCTGTTGTGGTATTAAAAAAGGTGCTGCTTGTCTCCAGTCATGTAGAATTTCATGAAATACATTTCTAAAAGGCTATTTCATTCTCAGACCGCAAATAAGATAGATTCATGCTACTTTCACCCTTACCCTTGTCTGCGAATCCACAACATTCTGGCTAACATATAACGCTGTCACGTACTGACTATAGAAAACCTGTATTTTCTATGGTAGAGTAGGTCAGGGCGTGACTAGGGTTTTTTGTTCTAGTTTACATTTTCTATGTGGGGTTCTCGGTTTGATATTCTATGTTGGTGATTTGTATGATTCCCAATTCAAGGCAGCTGGTTATCGTTGCCTCTAATTGGGGATCATACCTAAGTAACATTCTTTCCAACTGTGGGTTATGGGATATTGTTTATGTTTAGTTGCCTGTTCACACTGCATTGTTGTCATGGTTTGTTCATTCTTTATTTGTTTTGTATTTGCTTAAGTTTCACTTTATTCATTAAAATTATGTGGAACTCAAAGTAAGCTGCGCCTTGGTTCGATCATTATTACGAACAACGTGACAAACGCTTATATCTCTGATATACACTGTTTTAATTACAATTTTGGGTATAGGGGAGGGAGACTTGTTTTTCAAAAAGCATTCAGGGACGGTCGGGTAAAAATATATTTTACTGAAGGGAGAGCCATCCATTATTATTTCTGAGAGGTCCGATATTCTCCAGGTATTCTTCATTACAAATAACGCACGGTCCCTAAAAGCAGAAATATTTACTGGTGTTCAAAAATAAATGAAAATGTGTAATCAGCAGTATGAGGGGCTAAGAGCAGCACTCTTCACATCATCTAACCACCATGTCTGATTAAAGGGATCCTATGAGCCAGCGTGTCACATTAATATGGAAAGGTCACATTGAGACACAGCATGTGACTGCGCATAGAATTCCATTTACAGTATATTCATTAGTTTCGCCTCTCCTTGGTCGACGGATAAATATTCCCACTTTTTAGGCGAATCCACTTTCACACTTTTTATTTTACAAGTGACCTTAATGGCAGAAAACACTATTGCAAGTAACTACATCTCTCTCAGCATACACAGCATTCACTCTCAAAGTTCTGCTCTCAAGAACGCTAGTAAGGTTAGCTCCAGCGATTTCTGCAATTTGCCCTAATGGTTTTACATACATCATTCCCTGAAACAGTCACTTTGATTTACCTGTTCTGTGCAGGCAGCTGCAAGGACATTGAAATTATGCCGGATGGGTCCCATGTACAACAGTCGTAAATAATCCAGAGTGTGTGTTCAACAGATAAATGGCTTTTTGCTTGAGTGCCATCCCTCCTCTATGGTGCATGGTTGGACTGGAAGATAGAGGGGCCGAGGGTGGTCCCATCCTTCCCCATCATAGTTTACACTCATATAGCACCACTGTTCGCTCATTGTGGCTTGTTCTCATTTGTTATTTAGATCATCGAGGCCTATTTTCCTCTATAACAGCTCCGAACATAAAGATAATCTCTAAGAACACGTAGAGGTCTCCTCCAGAAACATATGGCTCCAGTATGCTCCTTTACAATAGCACATCTGTCTATTCTCCTCTACATAAGCTGATAGATGTATTTTATCACTGACTGTAGTGGTTTCTTGAGGTCCATGGTAATAACAGCAGTGCAACTACAGTAAGAGTAGACCAGTCCCATGTCCCCCTTTCATTATATGTCTTTTCATATTCTTACTGAGATCCTTCATGGCCTGCCTGGCTGACTCATTTATTTATTCAACCCTTATTAACAGGTTCTTCTCATTGAGATTAAATCTATTTTTACAAGAGAGACCAGTTCAATGGTCATGATGCCTCTTGACAGGTCAATGATTCACTGAGTCACATTATGGTTTCTCCACCAACCATACCATCCACTGTGAATATTTCAAAACTTTTTTTAAATGCATGTTCATTCGGTTTGAGCTAACTTTGTCGTTCACGTGGGGGAGAAAAAGAAAAGAGGAGAAGAAAAAGACCATCAACAACCCTGAATGAAACCTCTTGATGAGTCCATGTGCACACCATGTTCTATTCAGAATTAATATTAATATGTAAAGGTCATGTGAATGCACGTCAGAAGGCTTTAGTGCAAGAGAAGCTGGAAAGATACTCCTGTTTTGTTTGGGTTTTAACTGAAGGCTGAAGCATATAGAATTTGCCTGTTATCTGCTGGGTACTGTGGTTATTTATTCCCTTGTTAAATTCCTACCTTCCCACTCCCTGTGCTCACTGAGGATATAGGGCCCAGCACACACAGCCCAAAATGGAGCCCAGATATTACCTGTCTACACTAGTAGCTGGTATAGATGACTGGGTAAAGAAATGTAGTGGTTCCCTTTTTCGTAGGCATGATCCATCTAACGACCCAGTTTTACCAGGCATTTCCTCTAGCAATCAAACTACCGGAGATCAGTCACTTTCAATGGAAGGAAGACACAAAAAGAGACAATCAACAAGTTACCGATTGCTGACTATTTGAGTAGAATGTCCCCCATTTATGCAAATTAGAAGTTTGCTACATAATGGTGGATAGGCTAGGAGCCAATGTGATATCTTGCATGCTGTTTGCTGTTTCTGCAATACCTTGTTACTTCGCAGCTTCTGGTGAAACCATGGCATAAGCCCTCTAGATTTTCTTTTGACCCCATAGGCCATTCTTAAAATGCCACCCGATTTGTCCACCAACTACAAATGGGTCCCAAACCACCATTTTGGGAAACACTGACCTAGAGTGCACAAATGTTGTAGTGCTCCTTAGTTATTCAAAGTAAATCTGTCTGTGCTCTGTCTGGTTCAGGTAGATGTTATCTGAGGAGGATCATACCTGTGGCTTATTCAGGGAGGCAACACTACATAATGGCCAGAAAGAAATGTATTGAGTTGAACAGACTTAGAATCTCATACCCCTTGACGTATTCCACATTTTGTTGTGTTACAGCCTGAATTCAAAATTGATTAAATATATTAAATAAACACAATACCCCATAATGACAAAGTGACAACGTGTTTTAGAAATGTTGGCAAATGTATTGAAAATGAAATACTGAAATCTAATTGACATAAGTAGTCACACCCCTGAGTCAATACATGTTAGAATCACCTTTGGCAGCAATTGGTCTTTCTGGGTAAGTCTCTAAGAGCTTTACACACATGGATTGTAAAATATTTGCACATTCTTCTTTTAAAAATTATTCAAGCTCTTTCAAATTGCATGTTTAACATTGCTGGACATTTTCAAGTCTTTCCATAGACTTTCAAGCCTATTTAAGAAAAAACTGTAACTACGCTACTCAGGAAAGCTACTCCAGTGTATACTTGGCCTTGTGTTTTAGGTTATTATCCTGCTGAAAGGTATATTTGTCTCCCAGTGTCTGTTGGAAAGGAGATTGAACCAGGTTTTCCTCTAGGATTTTGCCTGTGCTTAGCTCTATCCTGGTTCTTTTTATCCTAAAAAAACTCACTAGTCCACTTCATAGGGCTAGGCGTCCCGCCAGCGGGACACCTGTCGACAGCTCCCGGTGAAATTGAAGGGTGCGCATTTAAAATAAATAATCATACAAATTATGGATATTAAACATTTAGGTACATACAAGTGTCATATTGGTTAACCTTTCTGATCTCCCCATCCCGGATCTGGGATCGTGAATACAGACTCAAGCTCATTACCATAACGCAACGTTAACTATTCATGAAAATCGCAAATGAAATGAAATAAATATGCTAGCTCTCAAGCTTAGCCTTTTGTTAACAACACTGTCATCTCAGATTTTCAAAATATGCTTCTCAACCATTGCAAAACAAGCATTTGTGTAACAGTATTGATGGCTAACGTAGCATTTAGCATTAGCATTCAGCTGGCAACATTTACACAAAAAAACAGAAAAGCATTCAAATAAAATCATTTACCTTTGAAGAACTTCAGATGTTTTCAATGAGGAGACTCTCAGAGAGCAAATGTTCAGTTTTTCCTGAAAGATTATTTGTTTAGGACAAATCGCTCCGTTTTCTGCGTCACGTTTAGCTATGAAAAAACCCCTGTATCCAGGATTGTGTAAATCTATCAGCAAGCTCATTAGCATAACACAACGTTAACTATTTATGAAAATCGCAAATGAAATGAAATAAATATGCCATCTCTCAAGCTTAGCCTTTTGCAAACAACACTGTCATCTCAGATTTTCAAAATATGCTTCTCAACCATAGGAAAACAATCATTTGTGTAAAAGTAGCTAGCTAGCGTTAGCATTTAGCGTTAGCATTTAGCATTAGCATTTAGCGTTAGCATTAGCGTTAGCATCCAGCACGCAACATTAACAAAAACATAAAAGCCTTCAAATTAAATCATTTACCTTTGAAGAACTTCTGATGTTTTCAATGAGGATACTCTCAGTTAGATAGCAGATGCTCAGTTTTTCCAAAAAGATTCCTTGTGTATTAGAAATAGCTCCGTTTTATACATCACATTTGGCTACCAAAAAAAATCCGAAAATTCAGTCCTCAAAACGCGAACTTTTTTCCAAATTAACTCCATAATATCGACTGAAAACATGGCAAACGTTGTTTAGAATCAATCATCAAGGTGTTTTTCACATATCTCTTCATTGATACATCGTTCTTGGACACATGCTTTCTCCCCTGAATCAAATGGTAAAGTAGAAGCAGCTGGCAATTGCGCACCGAATTCGACGCAGGACACCAGGCGGACACTTGGAAAATGTAGTCTCTTATGGTCAATCTTCCAATGATATGCCTACAAATACGTCACAATGCTGCTAAGACCTTGGGCGAACGACAGAAAGTGTAGGCTCATTCCTTGCGCAATCACAGCCATATAAGGAGACAATGGAAAACAGAGCTTCAGAAATTCTGCTAATTCCTGGTTGATGCATCATCTTGGTTTCGCCTGTAGAATGAGTTCTGGGGCACTTACAGACAAAGTCTTTGCAGATTCTGAAACTTCAGAGTGTTTTCTTTCCAAAACTGTCAAGAATATGCATAGTCGAGCATCTTTTCGTGACAAAATATCGCGCTTAAAACGGGAACGTTTTTTATCCAAAAATGAAATAGCGCCCCTAGAGCTCTAACAGTTCATCTAACTGCATTGTCCGATTTACAATAGGCTTTACAGCGAAAGCATGCCATGCGATTGTTTGAGGACATCAACATTATTTTTCCACCGGCACAGGCTTCATAAAATCACAAATAGCGATTAAATGTTCACTTACTTTTTGAAAATCTTCCTCTTATTTGCAATCCAGAGGGTCCCAGCTACAACATGTATGGTAATTTTGTTAGATAAAATCTTTCTTTATATCCCAAAAAGTCAGTTTAGTTGGTGCCATCGATTTGAGTAATCCACTCGTTCAACATGCAGAGAAAGGAATCCAAAAAACTACCGCTAAACTTTGTTAAAACAAGTCAAAATACGTTTATATTTAATCCCCAGGTACCCTAAAATGTAATTTAACTATAATATTTATTACGGAAAGAAGTATGTTCAACAGGAAAGCAAAATTAGCAGGTGCACAGACTGATTTCCTGACTCCCATTACTAAAACTCTAAATTCTTCCTCGTTTGGGAAGAAAGAAGCATGAAACCTTGAACAAAGACTGTTGGAAGCAATAGGAATTGCAATCTAGGAGCTGGAATTGCATATGCCCCTATGCTTTCCATTGCAAGAGCATCAATTGTGTTATAGTTATTATTTGAACATTTCTACAAACTTCAAAGTGTTTTCTATTCAATGGTACCAATTATATGCATATCCTGGCTTCTGGGCCTGAGCAACAGGCAGTTTACTTTGGGCATGTCAGTCAGACAGGAAGTGGAGAAAAATAGATCCTAGCCTGAAGAAGTTGATTACAAGCATACCCATATCATGATGCAAAATATGGATTGTGGTACTCAGTAATGTGTTTTATTAGTATTTGTATTTATTATGGATCCTCATTAGGCACTGCCAAAGCAGCAGCTACTCTTCCTGTGGTCCAGCAAAATTAAGGAAGTTTATACAATTATAAAACATTACATTCACAGATTTCACAACATACTGTGTGCCCTCAGGCCCCTACTCCACATCTACATTACTAAATCCATGTGTATATATAGTGCGTATCTTATCGTCTCTGTGTGTGTGTGTGTATGCATGTGTCTGTGCCAATGTTTGTGTTGCTTCACAGTCCCCACTGTTCCATAAGTTGTTTTTTAAATCTAATTTTACTGCTGGCATGAGTTACTTGATGTGGAATAGAGTTCCATGTAGTCATGGCTCTATGTACTGTGTGCCTCCCATAGTCTGTTCTGGACTTGGGGACTGTGAAGAGACCTCTTGTGGCATGTCTTGTGGGGTATGCATGGGTGTCCGAGCTGTGTGCCAGTAGTTTAGACAGACAGCTTGGTGCATTCAGTACCGACAGTATTGGATTTGTCCCCAAACCTAAAACTATGGTGACACCATTTACCAGATCGCAGCATCCACTACACTTAAACCATTGGATGCCATGACAGTTTTAATACTCATCACTGCATCCTGTATCAGAAGGTCGGCTGGACCTCACTAAAGTCCCGTAGATCACTTCATTACTCCCTTCTTGTTTACTAAGCTCTGCTCCACAAGCTTTCAACATACCTTACTTCCCTGTTGAAATGTAAAAACATGAGATACTAAACCTTTTTGAGGTCCTGCTTGTCTACACAAAGTTTGATAAATACACCTTTAGTTTTAACGTACCACAGTTATGGAATACCTTTCAAACAAATTACACCTGGATTCCCTGGTGCCGATAGGGCGGTTTAAAACCCTGTTGTTAAATTTGTTTACTGAAGTGTGCAATTGTTTCAATTTACTATTATGACTTGTTGTAATAACCTAATGTAATGTATTTACCGCTGTCTTGTAGTTTTTAATCTTTTTGTTGTGTTGATGGAATTTCTATCTTTAGGAAACCATTGCAAATGAGACACTGGTCTCAATTGGGCTCCCCTGAATAAATAAAAGTAAATAAATTATGCAACATTTGCCTTTTATTCTTTTCAACATTCTTTGAAATTAGTTGTTGATCGTTGCTAGACAAACATTTTCAGGTTTGCCATAGATTTTAAAGTAGATTTAAGTCAAACTCGGCAACTCAGGAACATTCACTGTCTTCTTGGTAAGCAACTCCAGTGTAGATTTGCCCTACAGCGTGTAACAGCAGTGTAAAAACAAAGGGGATGGGGTGTCAATGTAAATAGTCCAGGTGGCCATTAGTTGATTGTTCAGTCTTATGGTTTGGGGGTAGAAGCTGTTAAGGAGCCTTTTGGAACCAAGACTTTGCGCTCCGGTATCACTTGCCGTGTGGTAGCACAGAGAGCAGTTTATGACTTGAGTGAGTGGAGTTTTTGACAATTTCTTGGGCCTTCCTCTGACACCACTAAGTATATGTGTCCTGGTTGGCAGGAAGCTTGGCCCCAGTAATGGGGTACAGAAATTAGTCATTCAAAATCAAGTCAAAACTATTATTGCACACAGAATGAGTCCATGCAACTTATTATGTGACTTAAACCTCGAGTGTAGGGGGCAGTAATTTTGATGTTTGGATGAAAAACCTACCCAAACGAAACTGCCTATTTCTTAGGCCCAGAATCTAGAATATGCATATAATTGTCAGATTGGGATAGAAAACACTCTAAAGTTTCCAAAACTGTCAAATATTGTCTGTGAGTATAACAGAACTGATATTGCAGGCGAAAACCTGAAGAAAATCCAAAGAGGAAGTGCCTTCTATTTTGAAAGCTCCCTGTTCCATTGCATACTTTCCCTCCATTTAAAGGGATATCAACCAGATTCATTTTCCTATGGCTTCCACATGGTCTGAACAGTCTTTAGACATAGTTTCAGGCATTTATTCTGAAAAATGAGCGAGAAAGATTGCGTTAGCGTCAGTGGATGGCTGGGTGCCAGCAGAGTTTTGCATGCGCGAGCAGCTTGGAGCAGACATTTTTTCTCTTTCTCCTATTGAAAATGCTACTGTCCGGTTGAAATATTTTCAATTATTTATTGTAAAAACTACCTGAGGATTGATTATAAAAAACGTTTGACATGTTTCTACGAACTTTACGGATACTATTTGGAATTTTCGTCTGCTCCGTCGTGACCGCTCGAGCCTGTGGATTTCTGAACATAACGTGCCAACCAAATGGAGGTATTTTGGATATAAAAATAATCTTTATGAAACAAAAGGAACATTTATTGTATAACTGGGAGTCTCGTGAGTGCAAACATCTGAAGATCATCAAAGGTAAGCGATTCATTTTATTGCTTTTCTGACTTTCTGCTGCTAGCTGATTGTAATGTTTTGTCTGCTGAGAGAGATGTCCTTACATAAACGCTTGGATAGCTGTCACCGAAAAGCTTTTTTGAAATCTGACACGCCAGGTGGATTAACAACAAGCTCAGCTGTGTTTTGCTATATTGCACTTGTGATTTCATGAAAATTAAATATTTTTTGTAATTTAATTTGGGGCTCAGCGGATGTTGACGAAAATGATCCCGCTAAAGGGATGGGTGCGCCAAGAAGTTAAGCAAATGTTGACTCCTGAACCTATGTAGGCTTGCCATAACAAAGTGGTTGAATATTTATTGACTCAAGACATTTCAGCTTTTCATTTTTTGTTAATTTGTAAAAAATATCTAAAAACATAATTCCACTTTGACATTATGGGGTATTGTCTGTAGGCCAGTGATACAAAATCTCTAGTTTTAAATTCAGGCTATAACACAACAAAATGTGGAAAAAGTCAAGGGGTGTGAATACTTTCTGAAGGCACTGTACATTACATTTCTATGCAATGTTGTAATTAATGCATTACACGGAATAAGCCCCTGATCATGATCTGTGTGGGTCTGAGTTTTGAACCTCTCTGGGATGTGTGGGACGGTAGCGTCCCACCTCACCAACAGCCAGTGAAAGTGCAGGGCGCCAAATTCAAAACAACAGAAATCTCATAATTAAAATTCCTCAAACATACAAGTATTTTACACCATTTCAAAGATAAACTTGTTGTAAATCCAGCCACAGTGTCCGATTTCAAAAAGGCTTTACGACGAAAGCACACCAAACGATTATGTTAGGTCAGTACCTAGTCACAGAAAAAGAGACCAGTCACAAAAAGCAGAAAGAGATAAAATGAATCACTATCCTTTGATGATCTTCATCAGATGACACTCATAGGACTTCATGTTACACAATACATGTATGTTTTGTTTGATAAAGTTCATATTTATATCCAAAAATCTCAGTTTACATTGGCGCGTTATGTTCAGTAGTTCCAAAACATCCAGTGATTTTGCAGCGAGCCACATCAATTTACAGAAATACTCATAATAAACATTGATAAAAGATACAACTGTTATGCATGGAATTTTAGATAAACTTCTCCTTAATGCAACCGCTGTGTCAGATTTCAAAACAAACTTAACGGAAAAAGCACACCATGCAATAATCTGAGTACAGTGCTCTGACAACAAAACAAGCCATACAGATATGCGCCATGTTGTGTAGTCAACAATAGTCAGAAATAGCATTATAAATATTCACTTACCTTTGATGATCTTCATCAGAATGAACTCCCAGGAATCCCAGTTCCATAATAAATGTTTGATTTGTTCGATAAAGTTAATCATTCATGTCCAAATACCTCTTTTTTGTTTGAGAGTTTAGTACACAATCACAACGCGCGGGCAAGTCCAGGCAAAAGTTCAGACGAAAAGTCATATTAGAGTTAGTAGAAACATGTCAAACGAAGTATAGAATTAAACTTTAGGATGTTATCATAAATCTTCAATAATGTTCCAACCGGAGAATTCCCTTGTCTGTAGAAATGATGGAACGTAACTAACTCTCATGTGAGAGTTCATGATCAGCTCATGGCACTCTGGCAGACCTCTGACTCATTCAGCTCTCATTAGCCCCCACTTCACAGTAAAAGCCTCAAACAACGTTCTAAAGAGTGTTGACACCTAGTAGAAGACTTTGGAAGTGTGATGTGACCCCATAGACACTGTATATTCGATAGGCAATTACTTGAAAATCGACCAACCTCAGATTTCCTACTTCCTGGTTGGATTTTTTCTCAGGTTTTTACCTGCCATATGAGTTCTGTTATACTCACAGACATCATTCAAACAGTTTTAGAAACTTCAGAGTGTTTTCTATCCAAATCTACTAATAATATGCATATATTACCAACTGGGCCTGAGTAGCAGGTAGTTTACTCTGGGCACCTTATTCATCCAAGCTACTCAATACTGCCCCCAGTCCCAAAGAAGTTAAGAAGGAATGAAGAAGAAGAAGAATACATCAGTTGAGTGCAGTACAATCTGCCAATTAGCAGTAACTAAAATAGAAATATTGGTGCATTCTGCAAATCAGCAGAGGGCATACAGCAATTGAAGAAAAAAAAGCCTTAAAATACATTCCCATGTAATACATACAATTTGGAACATACATTGACTCTAACCCAGAGAGATTTAAAAACTCAAAGAAACAATGAAAGAATCTGGAGTGTAAATTATCTGTCTGTTATTCCTTTGTTGTTCCCATGAATTTTGTCAGTTCCAACAAATCCAGGAATTGAGCAGAGTAGAATCCTCTGCAGCATTACATTTGGGTCTCTCTTTGGCAACCAGAGTGAAACTACAGAAATGAGCGAGAGCGTGTGTGTTAAAGTATACCCTTGTTTGGCAGTGTCAAAAACATGTGAAGTAGGCGTAATTGTTTTATGTCCCCCTAGAATTATGAATAAATGTCAATTTACAATAGAGGCAGTAAGCTAGCACGGGTGAATATTGGAAACATGATAATGATAGAGACAGACCAACATCCATAGGGAAGTTAAGAACTTGGGTGGGGGTGGTAACTCTTGCAAAGTCAAGGGTGAATGGCTTTAGTCTTTATCTAAGATTTTCAAAGTTTTACTCTTTGTCTGAGATATTTTACATTACTTTGATAAATCTAGGAAGTACAATCCGTCTGGGATGCTTTCACCTTTATGTCACCTTTACCTACGTCTGCAGCATTGATTTGCCTGAATTGGATCACATACTACTCACATTTGTCTTTGTCTTTATTTAAGAGATTCTCTTTTCAGGTTCAGTGAACATATTCAGGAACATTTGACAGAGTCCGTATGCTGTCTGTCTGCAGAAAGGCAGCCGAACAATAGAGCTAATTTGAGGTGGCTTATTTTTAAAGATGAAGATATCAAATCTGGAGGGGAAAAAAACGAGTGAAGGTGCAATGGCAGAATGACGGTCGAACATTAACAATTTAATGATTGTGGTTCTTACAGCTAGATGGAGAGAACTGTAACGGTTTTCGTTGGTGGAAGTAGAGGAGGACCAAAGCGCAGCATGGTACGTGTTCATGATTTATGTAACGGAACACTGAAATACAAAACTACAACGTGAAGAAACGAAAAAACCGAAACAGTCCTGTAAGGTGCAGAAAACACTAAACAGAAAATAGTCACACACAACTAAAATTGGGAAAACAGGCTACCTAAGTATGATTCTCAATCAGAGACAACAAACGACACCTGCCTCTGATTGAGAACCACACCAGGCCAAACACATAAATACTTACATATAAAAAAGAACAGACTACCCACCCCAACTCACGCCCTGACCAAACTTACACAGAGACATAATAAAGGAACTAAGGTCAGAACGTGACAAGAACTTTGTGACCAGTCGTCAGGCATGAAATTATAACTCTAACTAATAGTACTAAAACTAGGCCACTCATTCTACTATGTGCAATAATAAAAGCAATACGTATTATCATTGTGAGCTTTCATTCCCTTGTTAAAAGTTATAGACAACTAATTTGGACAGCGATCTCAGAAGTCCTGAAACCTCTTGTCCTGACTATGGAGAGGACAACATGTTCAAGTATCTGTCAATCGAATCATCTTTCTAACCACTGTAACATTGTTCCCCTGGAACAGCATGTGTGCAATTTAATTTAACTATTTAATTGAGTGTTAAATAATGCAAATAAACTGCAGCCCATTGCTCTATTTAGAAACATAAATCAGTTATTTAATTCTTCATGAGAAAAGTGGAAAAAAACAAGACATTGCCAGAGACTAGGTTTACGATAATTGAAGCGGGCTAAATACATTTCCATATAAAACAGACATAATGCGAAGGGTTCTGTCAGGCGATTACATGAAACTGACCCATATGATACACAACACATTGATGAACTCTATCAAGGTTACAAGAAGAAAACACTGGGAAAGAAAGAGAGGGGGCATATGCAATGTTAAATTGTGTGAAGTTAACCCCTGGACTTGAAAGGGAATGGTGGCAGATGATCAAAGCGTATGACTTCTGAGGGAATGCGCTATAAACAACAGGAATGTCATCGAACTAAACTGTGTGCCACGGAGCCCACATTATGTGACTTGTGCCAGTTAATGAAAATGTATGAATTAATAATCTCTCTCATGACAATTGCAGTGTTGTGAGGTAACACGAGCTAACAAGCTATCTATGGTCAAATGATGTGTCAGTGGTAGCAGAAGCCCTATAGTGAAACACTATGCAGGCCACATCTCTCACACACATATATATATATGGATACTTTAGACTGAATTGTCTCCTAACGACTTCTTCCACTATACAGGCTCAAAGGAAAACTGAGTATTGCTGTTAAAGTGTAACAGACCAACATGGGCCAGTCTTTGTGTTTCAGAACCACAATCCAGTTCAACTCCAAAGCAATGTCACAATGTTGAGCAGAAATGAGTCAGACAGTCAGAACTGGAGCATCTTAAAAGGACAAGTCGCCAGCACAAAGAGGACAAATCTCTCCACAGTTGGCTGTCCCATCGCTTAGGGCTCTTCGAACATCTGTTGAATGTATTAAGATCTAAACCTCTGCCAATTACCAGTGAGGAACACTGCCCCCAGTCAATCCTTAGCTCCGTCCCATTTGCCCATATGCATGACTGGTTGTTTGCACCTTTCTTCCCCTGCAGGTGTATAGCAGCGTCTGGTCCAAGGACAGGACTGAGGAGACTTTACAAAGCAACAGAAATGAGGACCTTGCAGTCTGACGCGCTTCATACAGAAATCTATGCGCCAACACAAGTGGGTTGTGTGGGGGTGTTTGTTTGTATTGCTCATCTCCTCTCTCTGGTAGCTATTTAACATAGATATATTAAAATGCAGAAATGTGTTTCGTTCCTGGTGTTTTCATGTGTTCTGTTGTGCATAGGTGGCTGGACCTGAAACAAGAGGTGATTATGTTAGATTGGTGGCTGTTCAAAGGGTTTCCAAATGGGCAACTGCCAGATCACTGCCTGGTGGATAATGGACAGTAGGTAAACAATTAATTAAAATTACATAATTTCCTTATACCAGAACACTCAAATGGAATAAAAACATGCCACCCACCGAGCCTTTTCAAACATTCGAAAAGGCTTTGGCAGGTAGTCCAAATGGAATACATCTGTGACCGTAGAACAGCGTGGTTGGAGATAGGGCACATGCTTCAGGTCTTGGCTGCATCCATGACATGAGTATGCTTTGTAAATCTAATAACGCCTCCATGCTTGTGTAATGAAAAATAAATCCAATGCTGTGCTCTGTAGGAGTCAAAGCCAAGGCCATAAGAAACAACAATGTACATATTTGACACAACCTATTTGTGTGTACAGACATTGAAGATGACTCTCATGCCAGGTGTATGAACCACTTAAATATGTCACTGGGACAAAATGCAAACATATACTTCTGCACCTGGAAAAGGTGTTTCATTACCAACTCAGTCTCTCCTTCTCTCCCAATTACCCCTGTTATCTGTGAACTTGCTTTCCTTTTTCTATCACCACCACGCCAGCTGAACCCCAGATGTTGTCCCTCGTGAATGTCTCTCACTATTGTAGTATCCACAAGAATTTTACAGACAGAACCGCTCTCTGCTAGCCCACTGTTAAATACAGGACTTATTCTGTATGCTTTGTGAGGTACTGTACCTCATCAGATCAAACCTTGTCCAAGCAAATGTTTACAATGTCTAGACACGAATCTAGGTGCCACACACACAAATATCCAATGACAGTTAGAGTAAGAGTATACTGTAGATTGCTGTTCTCATTGTCAGTTAAATGTCATCAATATCAAAAAGGTAGGTCTGCTTATCTTTAATCCCTCATTTACTGAATGTCGACATTTGAGGTGATCCCCTTATTTAATAATGCCTACTCTATGGTCCAATGGCTTTCAGTGCAATGATTTTCACCCACTGATGACTGACTGGTAGCACCACTAATTTACCTTGCACACATGATTCCATGCCTGGCTCATTAGCTACTCATGTAATGGAAATGTGGTGGGCTGTGTAACTGCATCTGGGTGTGTAAAGGCGTTCCCATTTTCTCATGCTCAACAGTGCAGCCCGGAAAACTGTTGCCATTTCTTTGTTTATACAAGAACGATGCAATGTCAAGCAGTGCACAACTTCCATCAGTTGTCTGTCAGCCATATCAAAATCAATTACACCCGTCAAAGTGAGCTGCTTATGCCTCTACAAAAAAGTAATTTCACACCAATTAAAAGCTACAACAACAGAACTTGTGATTCTGTATCATCGACTCCTTCAATCGTGCTTGCGGCCCAGACAATGACATCATGGACATCGTGACAAGATGGACCCCAATCTTTTTTTGGGGTCCCAAAAATGATCCATCTGCTCTTTTAAACCTCATGCACTTTAACTGTGGTGTTTAGACTTGATGAATAAAACTAACATTTGAGAATACATCTTGTCTTTCTGAGACCAAAAAAAATAGTGAAAAAAGAGGGGAGAGAACACACTATTAAGGGAGAGGAGAAACAAACACAGAGCAGCTGTTGAAGAGGCTAGATAATTAAAGCTATAGCATAATACACGTCTCTACCCCATTGGCTTTTATGGGCAGTGTTAAACTGCCAGATTATATTTAATGGAAATTGGGTTGTCAGTGTGCCTTGAGAAATTCGAGAGAAAAATTAGCACAGGTTACCAAATCACGTCATTGGTGCCCATGTCAACAGCTATTTCTTCCTAAAGAGGCACAAGCATAAAAAAGGCAGGATGATCCTCTGCATCCATCCTTAGGTCATGGTGCTAAACATTTTTGCACCAGTTTTTTAATAGCTCGCCTGTGGGTTGTCACATCATTCCAACAGAGAGAAAGAGAATCCAGTCTTCAAGGACAAGGATATTCGGTTCCCAATCACCATAATCTTCCACTCTCTATGACAATGTGACATCTGAGAACTGGGCCCATTTTTAATAACTATAATGTACCTCAAACTATCTAGGTTGGCATTGTGTGTCTAGAAAATACACTGATCAGAACATCTGTGAAAACAGGACTCCAAATGCATCATCAATGATGTGAACAAATATTGTTTCCAGAAAAACTTCAACGTCTTATAACAAAACCATGCATAAATGGCAATGAAAACTATCACAATAAGGGCAATCCCACGGTAACAGAATTACAATTTGACTTGAAAATGTATGCCAAACAAAAACCAATGCACAAGGACTACTTTCAACAATTTTGACTGAAAAATGTACCAAAATTAATTTAGTGGAAGAACTGTGCGCAGATGCAAACTTTGGTAACATAATTACAGTAAAATCTCAGGTTTTTATGCTACCACGTTTTCCAAAAACTAAAAAATATGCTTCAAATTAAAATTCAAAGATGTCTGAAGAAAGAATGAGGTCTCAGCTATGACATGGCTTTGAGTTTGAACTACAGTAAGTGAAGTAGATTTACACCCGGTAACAGAACTATGGTAACGGAATGACATCATGGGTCCCAGATCTGTACTACACAGAAATTCATAATTATGGATATGAATGTCATTCTCATGTTTTACAGGTTTATACACCTCAGCTCAGCAGAGCACAGTAGAGTAGCCTACAGTGTAGTACAATACAACACAGCAGAGCAGGGTAAAGTGAGTAGAGCACGGTAGAGTGAGTCCAGTAAAATACAGTGAGTAGAGTACAGTAGAGTACAGCCAATAACATACAGTACAATAAAATGTACTGTACTATACTTTTCTATACTGTACTGTAATGTTCTCTACTCACTGTACTATACTCAGTACTGTGGTATCCAAACAACAGAAAGACAAAGAAAACAGTTATGAGCTGAACATAACAGTATGCCGGGGGAAGGGAGGACAGTAGAAGGTGACCCAACTGTGGTTTGTGACTATTTGTGATTGTGGTTTCCCATTGTAGCTAACTCAGTTGCAGTAATTCCATTATTAATTTTTTTGGTACCAATTTGGTATCGGAATTGAGTTTTAATCACATAATATATATATTTTTTAATAATATCAGTAAAATCGCTATAACTAGGACCAGAATCAACTCAACAGCTTCTACCCCCAAGCCATAAGACTGCTGAACAATTCATAAAATTGCCACCGGACAATTTACATTGACCCTTGCACTGCTGCTAATCACTGTTTGTTTGTTACCTATGCATAGTCACTTCGCCCCCACCTACATATACAGATTACCTCAACTAGCCTGAACCCCTGCACACTGACTCGGTACCGGTGCCCCCGGTAATAACCTTGTTATTGTTATTCTTATTGTGTTACTTTTTATTATTAGTTTTTATTTTAGTCTACTTGGTAAATATTTTCTTCTTCTTGAACTGCACTGTTGGTTAAGGGCTTATAATGAAGCATTTCACAGTAAAGTCTACATTTGTTGTGTTCGTCGCATGTGACATACATTTGATAGGTCTACTAACAATTAGAAAATATCTTAAAGATATGTGGGGCAAGGCAATATTTCTTAAACTTAGAAGGTTAACAATTTCTCCAAAACTAAATATAAGTGGCATTAGTTGGCAGGGGTCTTCATGGCAACATTATTGTATTTTTATGTATTTCTGATTCCTTTTCAGAATTTTTCTGGTAGATGTTTTTTAATAAAAATACCCCTTTTCCATCTGTTTATCCAGAAACCAAAGTGTTTTTTTTATGCCACATTTTTTTTATGGAAAATGGCCTGATAGGGGGCAGCATTTTCACTTTGGATGAATTGCGTGCCCATAGTGAACTGCATCCTACTCTGTCCTAGATGCTAATATGTGCAAATTATTATTACTATTGGATAGAAAACACTCGGAAGTTTCTAAAACTGTTTGAATTATGTCTTATTATGTCTTAAAACTGTTTGAATTATGTCTTGAATTATGAATTATGTGAGTTTATTGACCAGTTTATTCGACCTGGAATATAACTTTTTGAAGTTTTCGTTTGAGTTCGCCTGGACCAGCGCCAGCTTTTGGACATGTGAGCTAAACCTGCTAGCAAAAGCAGCTAATTGGACACTAGTAGTGGACATTATGGAACAAAACAAGGATTTATTGTGGAACTAGGACTCCTTGCACTGCATTCTGATGAAAGATCAAAGGTAAGGGAATATTTATGATGTAATTTCGTATTTCTGTTGACTCCAACATGGCGGAGAAATATTGTTACGTCTTTGCGCCGTTTTAGATTATTGCATGGTGTGCTTTTTTCGTAACGTTTTTTTTAAATCTGACACAGCGGTTGCATTAAGAACCAGTGTATCTTTAATTCTATGTAAAAATGTATCTTTTGTCAAAGTTTATGATGAGTATTTCTGTTATCTGACATGTTTAAAAAGCTAACCAAACAAAAACATATTTTACGATATATGTTTGTGCCCTCATGTGCATTAGAAGCACAATTTCAAACGTATTTACATTCGTTTTTAATTACATGTTGACTTCTCCATATTGATGTTGGTTATAAGTTATGGCTGACTTTTCTTAGCGGATGTACAATCATCGCAAATGGAATTATGGGGTATTTTAGGCCCCGGAGTGAACAGAATTACCCACTCGCACACTCGATTACAAATGAGAGCTGAGGGGCTTACGTCGTTGCCAACTTCCCCAAAGGCATAAGGCGAGGGTAAGTGGAGGACGGTGTCTTTTACTTGTTTGAAACGAAGCCCCAACTCGGTGATGCCCCCCCCCCCCGCTTTGAACAATGCATAAACATAACGTTTTGCCATTGATAAACAGTTCAATAAAAAAAACATGTATGACGTGTGACTATTTGTAATTTTAAAGGGTTTTTCATGGTTGGAAAGGGACAAATGCCACTGCAATTCAACAACGACCCTAATTAAAATTCAACATTTTTCTGAACAGTTACTTATCAAGGTCAGCAGTTCATTACAGATTGTGATAAACTTCTGCAAACTGTTTCTGTAACAATCAATATACAATCCCCAATTACTGCTGTGTCACAATCTACGGCTTAACCTTGTCACTCTGTATTGTGTCAACTGATCTTGTAAGTTGAGGTATTTGAAAAGAGAATGCCATCTTCCTATTTAACTAGATAAGGAATTCTGGTTTCCGCCGTCTCTGTTTGATGCTCCATGTTTCCTCAGAAGCAGGTAGCGCCAAATATGGTGGCTGTGAATTTATACAAATGAATTAGATACACAAGGAGCTTTTTAACGTGAGGCCGTTATACCTGACACTGAGTGTCCTCTGTCCTGGGAGATTTCTCCCAGACAGATACAGTAGACTGAGTGACATTCTATAATACATTCCATTTTATTGGCTGCAACAGCGAAAAACTGCCGAAAAGCTGTTGTAACTTGCCAAAAAACTCATTATGGAAACTGTCAAATATCCGAGTTCCAGTGACATCAGTCGAACAACAATGCATGGTATAATAAACTTGTCCGAAAAGGGAGATAGGACATTAGTTCTATTATGGTGAGCTTGTGTCCCACCTAATGCTGGGGCAATGAGGAAGATTGTGTACACACAGACACAGAGTTGTACTGTCTGAGCCTGGGTGTTGACTGTGGCAAAGCTGTGTGGCTGAGGAAGATGGAGGTATGCATTATGATTGGTATCAAATAATGTATCTTTATTATGTGAAAAGAGGGGGAAAAAAATCTGTGGACAGAATGGGAGATGTCGATAAGCCTAGAGAATTACTATTGCACATCGATATTACATGTGGCAAATCATAAAGACAATCAGTCATAAAGATAAATATGTATCGCAGCGTCAGCTGTGAATATTTCTCAAATAAGTCAGGCTTACAACACGTTATAATATTCAGACATAAAACTCCTAATTGGACTGATTCACTCCCTAATTGAAAATATTCAATTATCAGAGCTGTGTGAAAAGTGAGTTCAGATACATAGGTAATAGGCATTTGTCCATTATTAGGGTCCTGCACATTCAGTTTTCACCATCAGGCAATCCGTTCACAAGTTTGTACAGGACATGAGCAGTTGCAAAAAATAAAGAGATTGGGCAAAATAATCTCAGATATTTTAGATATCAATGGTGTCTAGCCATTGGACCTCCCTTTACGCTTTGACTCCCATTTGTGAGCCTCATGGAGTTTCAAAGATCATGTGGTTTCATTTAGAGGGTTGATAAAGGCTTGGTCGTGCCTTCATGTTAACGATGAATAAGCATTATGTGCATATTTCGATATTGCATTCCTGTTGCCTGAGCTGTGGCGAGCCATCATTCAGGGCAGGTGGGGCAGAGCTGTTTTGAGCCCCACCTGTTTAGCTAAAATTATAAACTCAGCAAAAAAAGAAACAGCCCTTTTCAGGACCCTGTCTTTCAAAGATAATTCGTAAAAATCCAAACAACTTCTCAGATCTTCATTGTAAGGGTTTAAACACTGTTTCCCATGCTTGTTCAATGAACCACAAACAATTAATGAACAGCTTAGAGACAGTAGGCAATTAAGGTCACAGTTATGAAACCTTAGGACACTAAATAGGCCTTTCTACTGCCTCTGAAAAACACCAAAAGAAAGATGCCCAGGGTCCCTGCTCATCTGTGTGAACATGCCTTAGGCATGCTGCAAGGAGGCATAAGGACTGCAGATGTTGCCAGGGCAAAAAATTCCAATGACTGTACTGTGAGACGCCTAAGGCAGCGCTACAGGGAGACAGGATGGACAGCTGTTCGTCCCCACGTGTAACAACACCTGCACAGGATCGGTACATCCGAACATCACACCTGTGAGACAGGTACAGAATGGCAACAACAACTGCCCGAGTTACACCAGGGAGGCACAATCCCTCTGTCAGTGCTCAGACTGTATGCAATAGGCTGAGAGAGGCTGAGAGGACTGAGGGCTTGTAGGCCTGCTGTAAGGCAGGTCCTCACCAGACATCACCGACAACAACGTCGCCTATTGGCACAAACCCACCGTCGCTGGACCAAACAGGACTGCCAAAAAGTGCTCTTCACTGACGAGTCGCAGTTTTGTCTTACCAGGGGTGATGGTCAGATTCGTGTTACGCCGAGGCCTGTACTCTAGAGTGGGATCGATTTGGAGGTGGAGGGTCCGTCACATGGTCTGTGTCACAACATCGGACTGAGCTTGTTGTCATTGCAGACAATCTCAACGCTGTGTGTTACAGGGAAGACATCCTCCTCCCTCATGTGGTACCCTTCCTGCAGGCTCATCCTGACATGACCCTCCAGCATGACAATGCCACCAGCCATACTACTCATTCTGTACGTGATTTCCTGCAAGACAGGAATGTCAGTGTTCTGCCATGGCCAGCGAAGAGCCCGGATCTCAATCCCATTGAGCACGCCTGGGACCGGTTGGATCAGAGGGTGAGGGCTAGGGCCAATCCCACCAGAAATGTCCAGGAACTTGCAGGTGCCTTGGTGGAAGAGTGGAGTAACATCTCACAGCAACAACTGGCAAATATGGTGCAGTCCATGAGGAGATGCATTGCAGTACTTAATGCAGCTGGTGGCCACACCAAATACTGATATTTTTGTTCAGGGACACATAATTCCATTTATGTTGGTCACATGTCTGTGGAACTTGTTCCGTTTATGTCTCAGTTGTTGAATCTTGCTATGTTCATACAGATATTTACACATGTTAGGTTTCTGAAAATAAACGCAGTTGACAGTGAGAGGACTTTCTTTTCTTGCCTAGTATATAAACACAGTTCCATCGGAAATGATTCAGACCCCTTGACTTTTCCCACATTTTGTTACGTTACAGGGCTCTTAAACAAGATTGTGTCGAGGCACAGATCTGGGGAAGGGTACCAAAAAAATGTCTGCAGCATTGAAGGTCCCTGTTACGTACGCCTCTTGGAGGAAGGAACGCAACACCCCGCTACATCTCAATTCCCCGTGGAGTGAAAAAAGTATGTGATCACACACGGTAACGTGGGGAAAAGGGGCTGGACGGAACCAAAGCAAAGAAAGTAAAATTAAGGAATCCCCTCTCCTACCTTACCTGCCTTCCCACTTCTAACCTTTAGCACCACCTGGCGCGCTAACCAAAATACAGGGGGTGGTCCTCCAACGTCTTACCTAGTCTGCATAGACAGATTAAATACTACGGATTTTGTATGCCCGCAGGCTTCTTGCCTAAACACTCCCAAGGTGTGTTCCCCTCCCCCCCGGGAACTAATAAAACACTGAATAATTGAACAATACTCTAAGTGTTAAATTTCAACAACCACAAACCACAAGTCCTATTGTCATACACATACATCTGAAGGAGTGGCTACAAAATAATATAAAAACAACTTTGACTGACCCACACAACAACCAACACAGGGCATAAAAATAAGATCTCCTCTCTGACGAAGGGACACTGGCTTTTATCATGCTGGAGAAGGAGTAAGTAATTGAAGAAACAGCTGTATCCCATGACGAGAGGGAGGGGTCAGAGCTCCAATCAGTGATGGGGCCGACCAATCAATTGCTTTAGGAATCCGGGAAGCCATTTCCTGAAATAGACACACATACAAACCCACAACAACACAGAAACTGGGGAACGTAAAACTCCCACGACGTTCGCCGAACCCTTCACATAATGAATCTGTACATTGTATATATATATCCTGTTAGATCTACCCCCCCCTTTTTTGAAAATTCTGTTAAAAATCGCGCAACTTTTCAGCGTCCTGCTACTCATGCCAGGAATATAGTATATGCATATGATTAGTATGTGTGGATAGAAAACACTCTGAAGTTTATAAAACTGGTTAAATCACGGCTGTGACTATAACAGAGCGTGTGTTTCATTGAAAAACGCAAGAAAAACTGCTCTCTGAAAGCAAAAAATAATTTCCATAAGTCACTTCCACCAGTTGTTAAAGGACAACAGAATTTAATGGAAATTTGCCTGCACTTCATACAAATTCCGCACGATGGCGCCATTGTACTAATTTTCAATCGAATTAATTGTTGGAAAATCCATCTGTCTGACCCCAAGTTTTCCAGTCTTCACCCGGATGCAGTTCAAGGAGAGATCAGATTGCATTGTTTTTGAAGTGAGGACCTATTGAAGAGACATCGCCCTGTAATCGTTTTGATAGATTATAAACGTTTACTAATACCTAAAGTTGGATTACAAAAGGATTTCGAAGTGTTTTGTGAAAGTTTATCGTCGACTTTTTTAATTTTAAAAAATTACGCAGCGTTTAAAAACGATGAATTTTTCTGAATGACACTACTTCAATACAAAGCTATTTTGGGTATATATGGACCGATTTAAACGAAAAAAAGACCCAATAGTGATGTTTATGGGGCATATAGGAGTGCCAAGAAAGAAGCTCGTCTAAGGTAATGAATGTTTTATATTTTATTTCTGCGTTTTGGGTAGCGCCGTCTATCGCAAAATCTGTTGTTTACGTGTCGAGCTGGCATTTTGGGGGGTGCATGCTATCAGATAATAGCTTCTGATGCTTTCGCCGAAAAGCATTTTAAAAATCTGACTTGCTGGCTAGGTTCACAACGAGTGTAGCTTTAATTTAATACCCTGCTTGTGAATTTTGATCAAGGTTTGAGTTTTAAGTACATTTAGCATTTAGCGTAGCGCATTTGCATTTCCAGGTGCCTACTTGGGACATGTGCGTCTCAAGTAGATTCAAGAAGATATATATGTATCCCTACATTTGAAACACTAAAGGATTATGTAAGGCCAGAAATAAAGCCAGGGTCTCTTGTTCAATGGTGGAATACTTTGACTAACTGCCAGTTATTGGGCGCCCTTGACCTCGTCCCACATGCTTCCCTAATTAAGTTACAGTAGCCTTCCCAAACTCACACTTGGCCAAATTGAGGGTTAAAGAAGCATTCTCCTACCGCTGATACACCCTTTTCAAGGTGGCGAGATGATCAGACCAAGTAGACAAATGAATCACCACATCGTCAAGGTAAGCAGTACAATTTGGCACATCCGCGAACACAATGTTAACTTCTTGGTGACTGGGGGGCAGTATTGAGTAGCTTGGATGAATAAGGTGCCCAAAGTAAACTGCCTGCTACTCAGCCAAAAAAGAATATGCATATAATTAGTATATGTGGATAGAAAACACTCTGAAGTTTCTAAAAATGTTTGAATGATGTCTGTGAGTATAACATAACTCATATGGCAGGTGAAAACCTGAGAAAAAATCCAACCAGGAAGTGGGAAATCTGAGGTTGGTCGTCTTTCAACTCATTCCCTATTGAAGATACAATGGGATATTGGTCATGTTGCACTTCCTAAGGCTTCCACAGTCTAACAGTCTTTAGAACCTTGTTTGATGCTTCTACTGTGGGTGGGGCCGAATGAGAGGGGAGTGAGTCAGAGACACCTGACTCTGAGGTTGGTCGTTTCGGCTGGACTTGCTTACCAAACGCCCTACCAAAAGTAGCTATTTGGACATAAATAATGGACATTATCGAACAAAACAAACATTTATTGTGGAACTGGGATTCCTGGGAGTGCATTCTGATGAAGATCATCAAATGTAAGTGAATATTTATAATGCTATTTCTGACTAATGTTGACTCCACAACATGGCGGATATCTCTTTGGCTGTTTTGGTCTCTGAGCGCCGTACTCAGATTATTGCATGGTATGCTTTTTCCGTAAAGTTTTTTTGAAAACTTTTTTTTGCATTAAGGAGAAGTTTATCTAAAGTTCCATGTATTACAGTTGTATCTTTTATCAATGTTTATTATGAGTATTTCTGTAAATTGATGTGGCTCTCTGCAAAATCACTGCATGTTTTGGAACTAGGGAACATAACACGCCAATGTAAAATGAGATTTGGGGATATTAATATGCACTTTATCGAACAAAACATACATGTATTGTGTAACATGAAGTCCTATGAGTGTCATCTGATGAAGATCATAAAAGGTTAGTGATTAATTATATCTCTATTTCTGCTTTTTGTGACTCCTCTCTTAGGCTGGAAAAATGGCTGTGTTTTTCTGTGACTTGGTGGTGACCTAACAATCATTTGTGGTGCTTTTGCTGTAAAGCCTTTTTGAAATCAGACACTGTGGCTGGATTAACGAGAATTGTATCTTTAAAATGGTGTAAAATACTTGCATGCTTGAGGAATTTTAATTATGAGATTTTTGTTGTTTTGAATTTGGCGCCCTGCACTTTCACTGGCTGTTGGCGGGGTGGGACGCTACCGTCCCGAATATCCCAGAGAGGTTAACTAGGTGCTGAAATGTAGCAGGTGCATTACACATTCCAAAGGGTATCACAGTATACTGTACGAAGTTATCAGGCGTAATGAAAGCCGAAATGTCAGAAGCTCGAGAGTTCTGAGGCACCTGCCAATAACCTTATAGCAAATCTAACTTACTAACATAAGCAGCAGAGCCAATTCTATCAATGCAGTCATCTAATCGAGGTAGAGGAAAATAATCAGATATTGTAATGGGATTTATGCAACAATAGTCCGTACATAAGCAGGACGTACCGTCAGGCTTAGGAACGAGAATACACGGGGAACTCCTGGAGCTGTTACTGGGTTTGCCATGTAATTCTGTAATAAATAAGCTACCTCACTTTTCATTACCGCCCGTTTCTTAGCGTTAACCCGGGAAGGATGCTGACGAATAGGAGCAGCGTTCCCCACGTGATGTTCCAAGATGGATGTGCGACTTGGAATGTCCTGAAACACATTGAGAAAGTTATTTATCAATAGGATAAGGTCATTAGTTTGATCTTTATCCAAGTGTTCCACTTGAGAGGGTAACTTTTTCAGCATCTCCAAATTACATAGGCGTTCACACTGCTGTAATGTATGGCGTAACTCCAACCCATCCTCCTTAACCTCCCCAGCCAGGCTTCAGCACCAACGCAGCCACAATGAAGACGGCTGGCTGGACCGGCTTACCTGAGGAGCTGTCTGGAGCATGTTACTGACATAATTCAACACATTTTTAGGGGCCCTACAGGGTGTAGGAGATGTTCCTTCAAAACTTTTAGCGGACCCCGTGGTGTGTGTCCAAACACAAGGTCAGCAGGGCTGAACCCTAAGGACTCTTGTATTGTTTCCTTGATAGCAAAGAGGACGAATGGTACCCCCTCATCCCAATCGGTACTGGCATCCATGCAATACCTGAGTAGCATCGCCTTAACCTTTCTGATCTCCCCATCCCGGATCCGGGATCGCGAATACAGACTCAAGCTCATTACCATAACGCAACGTTAACTATTCATGAAAATCGCAAATGAAATGAAATAAATATGCTAGCTCTCAAGCTTAGCCTTTTGTTAACAACACTGTCATCTCAGATTTTCAAAATATGCTTCTCAACCATTGCAAAACAAGCATTTGTGTAACAGTATTGATGGCTAACGTAGCATTTAGCGTAGCATTTAGCATTAGCATTCAGCTGGCGACATTTACACAAAAAAACAGAAAAGCACTCAAATAAAATCATTTACCTTTGAAGAACTTCAGATGTTTTCAATGAGGAGACTCTCAGATAGCAAATGTTCAGTTTTTCCTGAAAGATTATTTGTTTAGGACAAATCGCTCCGTTTTCTGCGTCACGTTTAGCTATGAAAAAAACCCTGTATCCAGGATTGTGTAAATCTATCAGCAAGCTCATTAGCATAACACAACGTTAACTATTCATGAAAATCGCAAATGAAATGAAATAAATATGCCATCTCTCAAGCTTAGCCTTTTGTAAACAACACTGTCATCTCAGATTTTCAAAATATGCTTCTCAACCATAGGAAAACAATCATTTGTGTAAAAGTAGCTAGCTAGCATAGCATTTAGCGTTAGCATTAGCGTTAGCATCCAGCATGCAACATTTCAACAAAAACATAAAAGCCTTCAAATAAAATCATTTACCTTTGAAGAACTTCAGATGTTTTCAATGAGGAGACTCTCAGTTAGATAGCAGATGCTCAGTTTTTCCAAAAAGATTCTTTGCGTATTGGAAATAGCTCAGTTTTGTACATCACATTTGGCTACCAAAAAAACCCGAAAATTCAGTCCTCAGAACGCGAACTTTTTCCAAATTAACTCCATAATATCGACTGAAAACATGGCAAACTTTGTTTAGAATCAATCCTCAAGGTGTTTTTCACATATCTCTTCGATGATATATCGTTCGTGGAAGCATGGTTTCCCCTCTCAATCAAATGGAAAAATACTTGCACATGGCTTTACGCACCAGTTTCGACGCAGGACACCAGGCGGACACTTGGAAAATGTAGTCTCTTATGGTCAATCTTCCAATGATATGCCTACAAATACGTCACAATGCTGCCGACATCTTGGGGAAACGGCAGAAGGTCTAAGCTTATTCCTGTCGCATTCACAGCCATATAAGGAGACATTAGAAAACAGAGCTTCAGAAATTCTGCTCATTTCCTGTTTAACGTATCATCTTGGTTTCGCCTGTAGAATGAGTTCTGGGGCACTTACAGACAAAATCTTTGCAGATTCTGAAACTTCAGAGTGTTTTCTTCACTGTCAAGAATATGCATAGTCGAGCATCTTTTCGTGACAAAATATCGCGCTTAAAACGGGAACGTTTTTCATCCAAAAATGAAATAGCGCCCCTAGAGATGCAACTGGTTAAGCATCTGACGTCAGCATTCGAGGGCCCCTTGACTCTCTGGATGATATGGACTGGACACCTGATGAGAAATACACAGCATCTTTAACACATTTGAGAACAGCTTTGACAGTTTGGATTACTTTAGGGAGTCCAAACGTAGAGAAGAACTTAACTAGTGCCTTCACCACAGTCTTAGCCGTTATAGTACGGAGAGGGATAGCCTCTGGGTATCGAGTAGCACGGCACATTATTGTTAGTAAAAACTGGTTACCTGATCTGGGTTTTGGCATCGGACCTACACAATCGATTATCATTCATTCAAATGGTTCCCCCACCACAGGAATCGGGCAGAGGTGCACGAGGAACTGTTTGATTAACTTTCCCAGTGAGTTGACATACATGACATGTTTTACAAAATTGGATAACGTCAGACTTCAAACCTGGCCAGAATTGTTTTTTAAGGACTCAGTTATAAGTCTTCGTAATCCCTAAATGTCATGAAATTTGGGCACGATTTCACTTTCTCCTGCCTTAGTTTTTACAGGGGTAGAAACCGTCGGTCTTGCAGAATGAATACTCTGTGCATTCTCTTCTACCTCAATATGCTCAAAAATGGAACTAGACAAATCCACCACATCTCCCAGCTTGCGAGATTGTGCCCTCGTTAACACACAAGCATGAAAACATGAGGAAATGCTTGAAACAATTTATCATTCTCAGTTTTGATATCTGGGTTGTCTACTACTTCTAACACAGGAGTCACGTTACCACCAGCGATATTGTTCCCTAGTAGCAATGTGACTCCTTTTACTGGCAGTGTAGACACTACACCAACATGGAAACGTCCTGATACCAAGTCTGACACTAAGTGGACCCAGTGTACAAGTTCGCTTTTTGTCTCTATACCCAGTAATATGACATGCAAGCCACAATACATTTCAGGGGACCAGGGTAAAGCTTCAGTAACGATCACGGACTGCGCCGCCCTTGTGTCTCATAATATTTGTATGGTCTTTTGATCAGCTTATTCTCCTGTTAAGGAAACACAACAGACAGATATAAACGGAGCATAGATATGATCCGGTTTCCCAAATGCTGAATCAATATGTCGGTCCAACGGATGTGCCACAAACGGTGGTGATAGGGACTGTTTCGTTTTATTTTTCAAAACCAGGCAGTCTGCAATCACGTGTGCGTCAGAGCGTACTCATCTGCCAACACTGCTTCTGGGCTAATGTCACCACTTTCTGTTCATTTAAATGAACTACAATTATATCAGGCAGGTTGCTTTTAAAATCCTCAAACAGAATCAATTCCCAAATATCAGCAAATGTGTTAACTTTAACTTTAAACGTTAACTTTAAACAGAGACTCTTTGTCCCTAGGAAACTCAACAAAAGTATGGTGAGAGGGTTTTTTGTGGTTACTGAAGCTCTGCCTATAAGCTTCAGGCACCAACTCATAAGCCCGCAACACAGTTGTTTTAACTATATCGTACTGTAAACTGTCTTCCAGGTAGAGAGCAGCTCCTACTTCCTGGGCTTTCCCATACAATTTACATTGCAACAGGAGCGGCAAATCTCAAGCGGCAAATGCAGCGCAGCGGCCACACGTTCAAACGCAGAGAAATAGGAATCAACTTCCAACTCTCGAAATCGACTAAAGCAATATTTTTTACTTACTTCGAAGTGGGCTTGATGACGGGCAGGTTGTGGAGTCGCACTGGAGCCAGGGTCTAGCTCAAGTTGTCATATCCTCAACTCCTTGTTGGTTTCTATTTCCATATTTCTAAATCAAACTCCAGCTGTCTAACGCGCATCTTTTAGCTCCATTTCCAAACGGGCCATTCTCACCTTTAGCCTAGCGGTCCCGTCTGAATGACCCGAAGCAGAAGATAAAGGGTGGAATCGTGGCAATGTAAAGTGGGTAACAAGCAACTCCTTCCTCTGCGCCGTCCTCCGACTTGGCATCGGAAGGTCTACCCTTCTCCACTCCTGAAGCCTCCCTCTCCTCATCTTTCAACAAGAATTTGTTTCCCACTATACCCTCCCTGACTAGCACCGAAAGCTAAGCCTTTAGGGCTTTCTCAGGAACGAAGAGTCGATAATGGTCAGCTATGGCGCAAAGGTCTACCTTAGGCAACCCAACCAACCGATGAACAGAGGGAGCTTCAATAAAATACACAGCAGCCTATTGAACACACGTAAACTAAACAAGTCACCCAAACTCACAACCTTAACCACCACGTCTCAATCACCAATCACAGATAGCTCAGAGCATCGGGGTCCTGTGGATTTAATAATCCCGGATGAGCCTCTGTTATGTTTCATATGCCTCTTGGAGGAGGGAACGCAACACCCCGCTACATCTCAAGCCCCCGTGGAGTGAAAAAAGTATGTGATCGTAGGTGCGGGGAAGGACGACAGAGGCAGAGAAAAATACCGTTTACAGGGAATGTATTATTCCTAACACAGGGTAATGTGGGGAAAAGGGTCTGGAGAAGGAGAAAGAGAGAGCGAGAGAGCATACATAAATTCACACAGGACACTGGAAAAGACAGGAGAAATACTGCAGACATAACAGACTGAGTCTAGCACCCCAACAAAAACTATTGCAGCATAAATACTGGAGGCTGAGACAGGAGGGGTCGGGAGACACTGTGGCCCCGTCCAAAGATATCCCCGGACAAGGCCAACCAGGCAGGATATAACCCCACTCACTTTGCCAAAGCACAGCCCACACACCACTAAAGGGATATCTTCAACCACCAACTTACTACCCTGAGACAAGGCTGATTATAACCCACAAAGATCTCACATAAACCCGAGGGGGGCGCCAAACCCAGGCAGGAAGATCACGTCAATGACTCAACCCACTCAAGTGACGCACCCCTAGGGACGGGATGGAAGAGCACCAGTAAGCCAGTGACTCAGCCCCCGTAATAGAATCAGAGGCAGAGAATCCCGGTGGAGAGAGGGGAACCAGCCAGGCAGAGACAGCAAGGGCGGTTCCTTACTCCAGTGCCTTTCCGTTCACCTTCACATCCCTAGGCCAGACTACACTCAATCATAGGACATACTGAAGAGATGAGTCTTCAATAAAGACTTAAAGGTTGAGACCAAGTCTATGTCTCTCACATAGATAGGCAGACCATTCCATAAAAATGGAGCTCTACAGGAAAAGCGCTGCCTCAAGCTGTTTGCTTAGAAATTCTAGGGACAATAAGGAGGCATGCGTCTTGTGACCGTAGCATACATGTAGGTATGTAAGGCAGGACCAAATCAGAGAGATAGGTAGGAGTAAGTCCATGTAATGCTTTGTAGGTTAGCAGTAAAACCTCAAAATCAGCCCTAGCCTTAAAAGAAAGCCAGTGTAGAGAGACTAGCACTGAAGTAATATGATTTTTTTTTTTGCTTCTAGTCAAGATTCCAGCAGCCATGTTTAGCACTAACTGAAGTTTATAAAGTGCTTTATCTGGGTAGCCGGAAAGTAGAGCATTGCATTAGTCTGATCTAGAAGTGACAAAAGCATGGATTAAGTTTTCTGCATCATTTTTGGACAGAATGTTTCTGATTTTTGCAATGTTACGAAGATGGAAAAAAGCTGTCCTTGAAATATTCTTGATATGTTCGTCAAAAGAGAGATCAGGGTCCTTCACAGTTTTATTTGAGACGACTGTACAACCATTAGGATTACTTGTCAGATCCAACAAAATTGATCTTTGTTTCTTTGGACCTAGAACTAACATCTCTGTTTTGTCCTAGTTTAAAAGAAGAACATTTGCCGCCATCCACTTCCTTATGTCTAAAACAAAGGCTTCCAGGGAGGGCAATTTTGGGGCTTCACCATGTTTCATCGAAAAGTACAGTTGTGTATCATCTGCATAGCAGTGAAAGTTACCATTATGTTTCCGAATGACATCACCAAGAGGTAAAATATAGTGAAAACAATAGTGGTCCTAAAACAGAACCTTTAGGAACACCGAAACTTACAGTTGATTTGTCAGAGGACAAACCATCCACAGAGACAAACTGATGTCTTTCTGAGAGATAAGACTAGGCCAGAACTTGTCTGTGTAGACCAATTTGGGTTTCCAATCTCTCCAACAGAATGTGGTGATCGATGGTGTCAAAAGCAGCACTAAGGTCTAGGAGCACGAGGACAGATGCAGAGCCTTGGTCTGACACCATTAAAAGGTAATTTACCACCTTCACGAGTGCTATGATGGGGTCTAAAACCAGAATGAAGCGTTTCATATACATTGTTTGTCTTCAGGAAGGCATTGAGTTGCTGTGCAACAGCTTTTTCAAACATTTTTGAGAGGAATGGGAGATTCGATATAGGCCGATAGGTTTTTATATTTTCTGGGTCAAGGTTTTATTACCGCCACTTTTAATGAGTTTGGTACACATCTGATGGATAGGGAACCATTTATTATGTTCAACATAGGAGGGCCAAATACAGGAAGTGGATCTTTCAGTAGTTTAGTTGGAATAGGGGCCAGTAGGCAGCTTGAAGGTTTAGAGGCCATTACTATTTTCTTAAATGTGTCAAGAGATATAGGATTAAACAACTTGAGTGTCTCCCTTGAGCCAGGGCATGGCAGTGTTGTGCAGACTCAGGACAACTGAGCTTTGGAGAAATATGCAGATTTAAAGAGGAGTCCGTAATTTGCTTTCTAATGATCATGATCTTTTCCTCAAAGAAGTTCATGAATTTATCACTGCTGAAGTGAAAGCCATCCTCTCTTGGGAATGCTTTTTAGTTAGCTTTGCGACAGTATCAATAATAAATGTTGGATTGTTCTTATTCTCCTCAATTAAGTTGGAAAAATTGAGCAGCAGTGAGGGCTCTTTGATATTGCACAGTACTGTCTTTCCAAGCTAGTCGGAAGACTTCCAGTTTGGTGGAGCACCACGTCCATTCCAATTTTCTGGAAGCTTGCTTCAGGGCTCGGGTATTTCCTGTTTACCAGGGAGCTAGTTTCTTATGACAATTTTTTTTTGTTTTTAGGGGTGCCCCCTTTATTTATCCTAGGGTCCTGTCTTGGTGTACAGGGAGAATACTGTAAGAACGGCCCATGTTCTGAATTCTATTCCTGTACATTTCAAAAGTGCTCAACAAATAGTATTGACTATGTCCGTCTTAGCTCGCTTGTTAATGTCTTAATTGAAATGATGGATTGCCTCTTATCTGCTCATCCTTCCCTTATGCCATAGTTTGTACATCTCAATTGTCAGTAGAAACCACATTTGTTTAAGCAAGTTAGCCATATCAGCTATGTTTTTTAAAAAGGCAGTAAATTAGTTTTAATAAAGTTTTTTCGCTGCCAAACAAGTCTCTGTTGATAGCCAGGTGTAGCGGTGGTGAGGATTCACTCCATGGTGCTGAAAAGAAAGCTCTGCTGTCGGGACAGCTTTATGTAGGCCCTAACATACATCTTACAGTTTGTGGGCAATGTTTGTCACCGTTATAGTGCAATTAATGTATTGTTTAGTGTTGTGGAGTGGCTTTGCTGGCCTGCATCTGAATTTTTTTTGGGGGGGGTATGCCCCAGGGTCATGATACTGCTTTTCATACAACCACAAGATAACACCGAAGCACCGTCACAAGACGTAATGTTTTACAGTGGACAATGCAGCAGAAGCGAACTCCTTCCTCCTCTACGCTTACCTCCGCGTGAGGCTACAATAAATTGAGTTTCCCCGGGAAGCTGTGAAGCCAGATGTAGCCTATTGCATGATTGTGTTTATGAGTCAGTTATTAAAGAATGTGAAACAATGTTTTGTAGGTTAACTATTGCCTGATTTTGTTAATGAGTCTGTAATTAAATGTGTATGTTATCGGCTTTTCATTAAATCATATATGGCTACAAATATTGTATATACATTCCTTCATATGGGCAGAAAATTGTAGCCTAGGCTTATCTAAATTTGATCATATGGGATGAATGTTGTATATCAATTCATTCATATGGTTATATAAAGGCTGAAGGTTAAAAACAGACAATATCTAGTTTCTACAATGCATTTTCTTTTTATAGAAGGTATAGAAAATGTATCTCGTTTTTACACCAACCATTCACTATAAAACCTTTTATTTATAAACAAAAAAGCTTAGCAAACTACAAAAAATGATGGGCCAAAAATAAGTAGGACTAAAACATCTACTTCAAATAACAATAAAATACATACACAAATTATGAGTAGGCTACATATCAATGCAGCATGTTAAAAACATGTTCAGGAACAAATCTACCAAGAATGTGCTTAATGTTCTGGTCTCATAAGGATTTTGGAGTCATTGAAAGGGTTGAAATTGATGTGTCATGAAGAAGTGTCTAAGTAGGCTAGGTGCTCATTTTTCTCATTTAGATTTTGGAGTTGCAGCTCCATTCTCATTTCACCTCTGTGACGCTGTCATTGCAATGCCTCGATGAACTTCCAAATGGTGGGGTGGGTAGCGCCAAGATTCACCAAAAATGTTGGATGACAGGCCTCCACGCCGTTGTTGGTCTTCGCCAAGTTTTGCAGGACAGCATCCTAGCAGTTCTGCAGAACAGAGGTAGAATCAGATTAGCAACCATGTTATTGGCCCTGGAAATGCTGTCATCAATAATACGAATAAGAATAATTAAGCCATTATTATGTTAAACAAGACATGTATTTATTTATTTTTACCTTTATTTATACAGGTAAAAATATATACTGTACTCTATACCATCTACTGCATCTTGCCTATGCCGTTCTGTACCATCACCCATTCATATATTTTTATGTACATGTTCTTCATCCCTTTACACTTGTGTGTATAAGGTAGTTGTTGTGAAATTGTTAGGTTAGATTACTCGTTGGTTATTACGGCATTGTCGGAACTAGAAGCACAAGCAGACCTCACTACCCTCTGGAGAGCCTTACAGTTGTGGGCGGAGCAGCTGCCGTACCAGGCGGTGATACAGCCCGACAGGATACTCTCGGTTGTGCATCTGTAAAAGTTTGTGAGTGCTTTTGGTGACAAGCAGAATTTCTTCAGCCTCCTGAGGTTGAAGAGGCGCTGCTGCGCCTTCTTCACCACGCTGTCTGTGTGGGTGGACCAATTCAGTTTGTCCCTGATGTGTACGCCGAGGAACTTAAAACTTTCTACCCTCTCCCCTGCTGTCCCGTCGATGTGGATAGGGGGGGTGCTCCCTCTGCTGTTTCCTGAAGTCCATGGTCATCTCCTTTGTTTTGTTGACGTAGGAGGTTATTTTCCTGACACCACACTCCGAGGGCCCTCACCTCCTCCCTGTAGGCCGTCTTGTCGTTGATGTTGGTAATCAAGCCTACCACTGTAGTGTCGTCCGCAAACTTGATGATTGAGTTGGAGGCATGCATGGCCACGCAGTCGTGGGTGAACAGGGAGTACAGGAGAGGGCTCAGAATGCACCCTTGTGGGGCCCCAGTGTTGAGGATCAGCTGGGTGGAGATGGTGTTACCTACCCTCAGCACCTGGGGGCTGCCCGTCAGGAAGTCCAGTCCCCAGTTGCACAGGGCGGGGTCGAGACCCAGGGTCTCAAGCTTGATGACGAGTTTGGAGGGTACTATGGTGTTAAATGCTGAGCTGTAGTCGATGAACAGCATTCTATTCCTCTTGTTCAGATGGGTTAGGGCCGTGTGCAGTGTGGTTGCGATTGCGTCGTCTGTGGACCTATTGGGGCGGTAAGCAAATTGAAGTGGGTCTAGGATGTCAGGTAGGGTAGAGGTGATATGGTCCTTGTCGAGTCTCTCAAAGCACTTCATGATGACTGAAGTGAGTGCTACGGGGCGGTAGTCATTTAGCTCAGTTACCTTAGCTTTCTTGGGAACAGGAACAATGGTGGCCCTCTTGAAGCATGTGGGAGAGGCAGACTGGGATAAGAATTGATTGAATATGTCCGTAAACACACCAGCCAGCTGGTCTGCGCATGCTCTGAGGACACGGCTGGGGATGCCGTCTGGGCCTGCAGCCTTGTGAGGGTTGACAAGTTTAAATGTTTTATTCACGTCAGCTGCAGTGAAGGAGAGTCCACAGGTTTTGGTAGAGGGCTATGTCAGTGGCACTGTACTGTCCTCAAAGCGAGCAAAGAAGTTGTTTAGTCTGTCTGGGAGCAAGACATCCTGGTCCGCAATGGGGCTGGTTTTATTTTTGTAATCCGTAATTGACTGTAGACCCTGCCACATACCTCTTGTGTCTGAGCCATTGAAATGTGACTCTACTTTGTCACTATACTGACGCTAAGCTTGTTTGATTGCCTTGTGGAGGGAATAGCTACACTGTTTGTATTCGGTCATGTTTCCGCTTACCTTGCCCTGGTTAAAAGCAGTGGTTCGCGATTTCAGTTTCGCGCGAATGCTGCCTTCAATCCACGGTTTATGGTTTGGGAATGTCTTAATAGTTGCTGTGGGTACGACATCGCCAATGCACTTGCTAATGAACTCGCTCACTGAATCAGCTTATTCGTCAATGTTGTTGTTTGATGCCTTGCGCACCATATCCCAATCCATGTGATCGAAGCAATCTTGAAGCATGGACTCAGATTGGTCGGACCAGCATTGAACAGACCTTAGAGTGGGAGCTTCCTGTTTTAGTATCTGTCTATAGGCTGGAAGCAACAAAATGGAGTCGTGGTCAGCTTTTCCAAAAGGAGCGCGAGGGAGGGCCTTATACTGTATGTGTCGCGGAAGTTAGAATAACAATGATCCAGGGTTTTACCTGCCCTGGTAGCACAATCGATATGCTGATAGAATTTAGGGAGTCTTGTTTTCAGATTAGCCTTAAAATACCCAGCTACAATGAATGCAGCCTCAGGATATGTGCTTTCCAGTTTATATAGAGTCAAATAAAGTTAGTTCAGGGCCATCGATGTGTCTGCTTGGGGGGGAATATATGCGGCTGTGATCATAATTATATGCGGCTGTGATTATAATTATTATAATCGAAGAGAATTCTCTTGGTAGATAATGCCGTCGACATTTGATTGTGAGGAATTCTAAGTCAGGTGAACAGAAGGACTTGAGTTCCTGTATGTTGTTATGATCACACCACGTCTCGTTAATAATAAGGCATACCCCCCCGCCCCTCTTCTTACCAGAAAGATGTTTGTTTCTGTCTGCGCGATGCGTGAAGAAACCAGCTGGCTCTACCAACTTCGATAGCGTGTCTCGAGTGAGCCATGTTTACTGTTAATGTACAGTATATACGTTTGAAGTTAGAAGTTTACATACACTTAGGTTGGAGTCAATTAAACTCATTGAAACCACTCCACAAATTTCTTGTTGGCAAACTATAGTTTTGGTAAGTCGGTCTACTTTGTGCATGACACAAGTCATTTTTCCAACAACTGTTTACAGACAGATTATTTCACTTATAATTCACTGTATCACAATTCCAGTGGGTCAGAAGTTTACATACGCTAAGTTGACTGTGCCTTTAACCAGCTTGGAAAAATCCAGAAAATTATGTCATGGCTGAAGAAGCTTCTGATGAGCTAATTTACATCATTTGAGTCAATTGGAGGTGTACCTGTGGATGTTTTTCCAGGTCTACCTTCAAACTCAGTGCCTCTTTGCTTGACATCATGGGAAAATCAAAAGATATCAGCCAAGACGTTAGAAAAAAAAATTGTAGACCTCCACAAGTCTTTCCAAATGCCTGAAGGTACCATGTTCATCTGTACAAACAATAGTAAGAAAATATAAACACCATCGAACCACGCAGCCGTCATACCACTCAGGAAGGAGACATTGGTACTTCGGTGCGAAAAGTGCAAATCAATCCCAGAACAACAGCAAAGGACCTTGTGAAGATGCTGGAGGAAACAGGTACAAAAGTATCTATATCCACTGTAAAACCAGTCCTATATCGACATAACCTGAAAGGCCGCTCAGCAAGGAAGAAGCCACTGCTCCACAACCGCCATAAAAAAGCCAGACTACGGTTTGCAACTGCACATGGGGACAAAGATCGTACTTTTTGGAGAAATGTGGTCTGGTCTGATGAAACAAAAATAGAACTGTTTGGCCATAATGACCATCATTATGTTTGGAGGAAAAAGGGGGATGCTTGCAAGCTGAAGAACACCATTCCAACCGTGAAGCACGGAGGTGGCAGCATCATGTTGTGGGGGTGCTTTGCTGCAGGAGGGACTGGTGCACTTCACAAAATAGATGCTATCATCAGGAGGGGAAATTATGTGGATATATTGAAGCAACCAGTCAGGAAGTTAAAGCTTGGTCGCAAATGGGTCTTCCAAATGGACAATGACCCCAAGCATACTTGTTGTGTTGGGCAAAATGGCTTAACCTTTCTGATCTCCCCATCCCGGATCCGGGTTCGTGAATACAGACTCAAGCTCATTACCATAACGCAACGTTAACTATTCATGAAAATCGCAAATGAAATGAAATAAATATGCTAGCTCTCAAGCTTAGCCTTTTGTTAACAACACTGTCATCTCAGATTTTCAAAATATGCTTCTCAACCATTGCAAAACAAGCATTTGTGTAACAGTATTGATGGCTAACGTAGCATTTAGCATTAGCATTCAGCTGGCAACATTTACACAAAAAAACAGAAAAGCATTCAAAAAAATCATTTACCTTTGAAGAACTTCAGATGTTTTCAATGAGGAGACTCTCAGATAGCAAATGTTCAGTTTTTCCTGAAAGATTATTTGTTTAGGACAAATCGCTCCGTTTTCTGCGTCACGTTTAGCTATGAAAAAACCCCTGTATCCAGGATTGTGTAAATCTATCAGCAAGCTCATTAGCATAACACAACGTTAACTATTTATGAAAATCGCAAATGAAATGAAATAAATATGCCATCTCTCAAGCTTAGCCTTTTGTAAACAACACTGTCATCTCAGATTTTCAAAATATGCTTCTCAACCATAGGAAAACAATCATTTGTGTAAAAGTAGCTAGCTAGAGTTAGCATTTCGCGTTAGCATTTAGCGTTAGCATTAGCGTTAGCATCCAGCACGCAACATTAACAAAAACATAAAAGCCTTCAAATAAAATCATTTACCTTTGAAGAACTTCTGATGTTTTCAATGAGGATACTCTCAGTTAGATAGCAGATGCTCAGTTTTTCCAAAAAGATTCCTTGTGTATTAGAAATAGCTCCGTTTTATACATCACATTTGGCTACCAAAAAAAATCCATAAATTCAGTCCTCAAAACGCAAACTTTTTTCCAAATTAACTCCATAATATCGACTGAAAACATGGCAAACGTTGTTTAGAATCAATCCTCAAGGTGTTTTTCACATATCTCTTCATTGATACATCGTTCTTGGACACATGCTTTCTCTCCTGAATCCCAGGAGAAAATGACCGCACCTGAAGATTACGCACAAATTTAGACAAAGGACACCGGGCGGACCTCTGGAAAATGTAGTCTCTTATGGCCAATCTTCCAATGATATGCCTACAAATACGTCACAATGCTGCTAAGACCTTGGGCGAACGACAGAAAGTGTAGGCTCATTCCTTGCGCAATCACAGCCATATAAGGAGAGAATGGAAAACAGAGCTTCAGAAATTCTGCTAATTCCTGGGTGATGCATCATCTTGGTTTCGCCTGTAGAATGAGTTCTGGGGCACTTACAGACAAAATCTTTGCAGATTCTGAAACTTCAGAGTGTTTTCTTTCCAAAACTGTCAAGAATATGCATAGTCGAGCATCTTTTCGTGACAAAATATCGCGCTTAAAACGGGAACGTTTTTTATCCAAAAATGAAATAGCGCCCCTAGAGCTCTAAAAGGTTATTAAGGACAACAAAGTCAAGGTATTGGAGTAGCCATCACAAAGCCCTGACCTCAATCCAATAGAGAATTTGTGGGCAGAACTGAAAAGCGTCTGAAAGCAAGGAGGCCAACAAACCTGATTTAGTTACACCAGCTCTGTCAGGAGGAATGGGCCAAAATTTACCCAAATTATTGTGGGAAGCTTGTGGAAGGCTACCCGAAACGTTTGAACCAAGTTAAACAATTTAAAGGCAATGCTACCAAATACTAATTGAGTGTATGTAAACTTCTGACCCACTGGGAATGTGATGAAAGAAATAAAAGCTGAAATAAATCATTCTCTCTACTATTATTCTGACATTTCACATTCTTACAATAAAGCGGTGATCCGAACTGACCTAAGACAGGGAATTTTTACTACGATTAAATTCAGGAATTCTGAAAAACTGAGTTTAAATGTATTTGGCTGAGGTTTACGTAATCTTCCGACTTCAACTGTACAAATAATATACAGTACCAGTCAAAAGTTTGGACACAAGTACTCATTCAAGGGTGTTTCTTACTTTTTACTATTTTCTACATTGTACAATAATAGTGAAGACATCAAAACTATGAAATAACCAAAAGAATGTTAAACAAATCAAATTATATTTGAGATTCTTCAAAGTAGCCAGCCTTTGCCTTGACGACAGCTTTGCTCACTCTTGGCATTCTGTCAACCAGCTTCATGAGTTAATCATCTAGAATGCATTTCAATTAACAGGTGTCTTGTTAAATGTTAATTTGTGGAATTTCTTTCCTTCTTAATGTGTTTGAGCCATTCAGTTGTGATGTGACAAGGTAGGGGTGGTATACAAATAGATAGCCCTATTTGGTAAAAGACCAAGTCCATATTATGGTAAGAACAGCTCAAATAAGCAAAGAGAAATGACAGTGCGTCATTACTTTAAGACTTGAAAGTCAGTCAATCCGGAAAATTTCAAGAACTTTGAAAGTTTCTTCAATTGGAGTCGCAAAAACCATCAAGCGTTTTGATGAAACTGGCACTCATGAGGGCCGCCACAGGAAAGGAAGACCCAGAGTTACCTCTGCTGCAGAGGATAAGTCCATTAGAGTTATCATCCTCAGCAATTGCAGCCCAAATAAATGCTTGACAGTGTTCAAGTAACTGACACATCTCAACATCAACTGTTCAGCGGAGACTCCATGAATCAGGCCTTCATGGTTGAATTGCTGCAAAGAAACCACTACTAAAGGACACCAATAATAAGAAGAGACTTGCTTGGGCCAAGAAACACAAGCAATGGACATTAAACCGGTAGAAATCTGTCCTTTGGTCTGATGAGTTCGAATTTGAGATTTTTGGCACCAACCACCCTGTCTTTGTGAGACGCAGAGTAGTTGAATGGATGATCTCTGCATGTGTGGTTCCCACCGTGAAACATGGAGGAGGAGGTGTGATGGTGTGGGTCTGATTTATTTAGAATTCAAGGCACACTTAACCAGCATGGCTACCACAGCATTCTGCAGTGATACGCCATCCCATCTGGTTTGCGCTTAGTAGGACTATCATTTGTTTTTCAAAAGGACAATGACCCAAAACACACCTCTAGGCTGTGTAAGGGCTATTTTACCAAGAAGGAGAGTGATGGAGTGCTGCATCAGATGACCTGGCCTCCACAATCCCCCGAGCTCAACCCCATTGAGATGGTTTGGGATGAGTTGGACCGCAGAGTGAAGGAAAAGCAGCCACCGAGTGCTCAGCATATGTAGGAACTCCTTCAAGACTGTTGGAAAATCATTCCTCATGAAGCTGGTTGAGAGAATGCCAATAGTGTGCATAGCTGTCATCAAGGCAAAGCGTGGCTACTGTTAGCAGTTGATGTTATTAGTTGATGTTATTCCTCAATGACACAGACCCCAAAGCAAATCAGGGGGAGAAAAATAGGTTTATTCAAAGAGAACAAATCATAGTTGTTTTGCTGGAAAGTAGATGGACATTCTTCTCTGTTCGCAATGTCTTCTCCTCAGAACAAAGTGACTGGATGTAATTTATAACCTAGCTCTAGCCTGTGGTTGACCAATTAGAATTCCTTGCAATAAAACTGGGCCAATGGCCAAATACCAAGTATCCTGTTTCAGGCTCAATGAGAACTTGCCACATGTATCTATGTGTCCCGGACTGAAATTCCTCCCGTGCCTAGGACCCATTAATCATGAATTCCCTATTACAGAAAATACACTATTTCCATTGATCATTAATTCCCTCTTGACCTTTAGTCCTCTGCATTGTGTATTTATCTTCAAATATTCTTACACTACTTTGAAGAATCTCAAATATAAAATATATTTTGATTTGTTTAACACTCTTTTGGTTACTACATGATTCCATATGTGTTATCTCATGGTTTTAAAGTCTTCACTAATATTCTACAATGTAGAAAATAGTCTAAATAAAGAAAAACCATTGAATGAGTAGGTGTGTCCAAATCTTTGACTGGTCATGTACATATTATTTTTAAGTAGCCTATTCGTCCCCTTGAGAGCTAGAGAAAGTTGCATTTGCTAGCACTTTACATGAAGTTGCTCTATAAAGCTGATCTGTAATTACTATTAACCTCATATTAATATGAGTATTCCACTTGCATAAAATAAAACACACTTAAAACACCTGAATTACTATGCAATTGCAATGCAACCACTAAACTGCTATGTGACATCTTAAATTCTGTTTCTTGGGTATTGACAGTGTTATACATGTAAAGCCAAAACTTACACAACTCCCCCATACCCAATTACAGTCAATGATAATATAAGCAAATGTCATATGGTCTCAGAAGTAAATGCCTCATTGACATGTAGAGTTATGAATTAACAGCTTGAATGCTTTTTGTCTAATTGGTAATTCCATCAAAAGCCTTGCAAATGAATAGCAGTTTTGCATATCTGGAGGGGTGATATTTTATAAAATTCAAAGCCAAGGTTCAATAAACACTAAACGGAGGCCATCAAGACTGAGGAACCAACAACTTCCTTAAAAATAACCTGTTTAACCATGTGTTATGAGAATTTTGTTAAGATTTATTTGGCCTGAATTTGTCACTGAACGCTCAATTAAGTATTTATGGTCAATGCATATCTCACATTAATTACAGAATATTTTATGAATTATTGAAGTATCTGATAACCAATAAAAAGTATTCAAATGTATTCCATCTGAAATTCCAGTTATCACTGCTAAGACTCTAATAAAAGTTTGCTCTATGTCCAGTTTGGATTTCTGGCAACTTTATAGTAAGGTGACTGATCTCTCTAACTGATATAAAATAAATTACATTTAGATTTGTAATTAGCTAATATAATTTTTGTGTTAACCACATGCAGGAATGCAATTACAGCACATATAATTTTGAAGCACACAAAAAGTTGAAAATACATGCCCATACCATGGTTAGGATTCAACTAATCCTGTAAGAGATTATTGTGGTTCCTCCGAAATTGGAAGATGTGCATTAAGTCAAAATGTCATTATGGCGTCATTTATATAATTGCTTAGAAAAATAAAGGAGGACCATTAAATGAGCTAAATAAGGCCCCATTCCTTAACCTCTCTGAGCACGGAACCCGGTAGCAGGCTGAAATTCCACAAACATTCCACAAACATTCATGAAAATACAAGTGTCTCACATGTATCAAAAGCCTAGAATCTTGCTAATCCAACTGCATTGTCAGATTTAAAAAAAGGAGTTACTGCGAAAGAATACAATGCGATTATCTGAGTATAGAGCCCCATAAAAAACAACTATTTCAACCAGCACAGGCGTAACAATCACAAACTGCATTAAAATAAATTGTTTACCTTTGACGATCTTCGTCTGTTTGCAATCCCAATGCTCATTGTTACACAATGAATGATCTTTTGTTTGATAAAATCCGTTATTATAGCCTAACACGAAACATTTTGTGAACCGCTTGTGTCGTGAATTCCGTCTCATTCCATTTTCGACGACACATTCCAGGTAAATAACCCACACAGAACGTGACTTTTCCAGTCATGTTTGGTTTCACTGCAATCAACTGGTTTGTTTGTAACACAATCAAACCTGATGGGTCATTTCGCAGGACGTATTGACTGAAAGAAACCGATTTGAAGACAACAAGTCATGACATCATTGTGCACCAATGATTTGCCCGCTGTTTCGTTGATTGACTGTATTTTAACCCAATGACCACTGATCATCTTGAAATATAGCTGGGTAGATAGCCAATGAGCTGATGTAAACGGCAATAGGTCATGTTTATGTGTTGTAAGCTCCGGCGTAAAGAGAGAAATTTGCTATTGAAGTCTCATACCGGAAGGAGAAACACATATTACGCACAGCGTTGTTTCGTATATTCAGCTGTTTATATATCAATCATTACGGTGACTAAGTCAGGGAAAGCTAAATCTAAGTCTAGATATACAGATGTACACACAATTTTAGAATAAATTGTTGTAGGACGATTCATTTAGCGATTGTGGAGGAATATTTTTTGAACGGGAGAGGACATCGTTTTGGACTGGTAAGTTCTTATCATGCTAATGCCCTTTTTTTAAATTAATAATATAAAATATTATTTGTGATTTTTTAAATTTATTTTAGAAGCAATATATAATCATGTAATGTCATGAAATGTGAGATGCGTGTGTCTGTCACAGACTAATCCCATATCCAATTGGGACAGAAGGGTAGCCTAGTGGTTAGAGCGTTGGACTAGTAACCGAAAGGTTGCAAGTTCATATCCCCGAGCTAACAAGGTACAAATCTGTCGTTCTGCCCCTGAACAAGCAGTCATTGAAAATAAGAATTTGTTCTTAACTGACTTGCCTGGAGAAAAAAAGAAAAAATATATTGTATTGTGGGTTTCTGACTTTCTGAGTGTGCACCACAAAATTCCTCAAAAGATCCGTAAAAAAACATGTGCCCTGAGAAGGGATCTATTTTGCATATATTTCACTTTTCCCAGCACTCCATCACACCTCTCTCATACTCATGGCGACATGTGTCAGGAGGAAATTGAAAGCATGGTTGTTATATGGCACTTGTAAGAGTCCCAACACCACACTTCCTGATTTATTTAGTTTTACCTCCCTGGGCTCTTCTCCCTTACCTCTCTTCCTCTCCCACTTTCTCTCTCTCTCTCCCTTTACAATTATCTCTTACAGCCTGTGAGGTGATTAATGGCTTTCATTTGATGTCCTCTCCCACCCTCCACCGAGCACCAACAAATAAAACTAGAGCCAACACACAAATTGTCCCTCAGAAGAGCAGTAAAAGGGGAAATTACAGGGGCTGTGAGGGACAATGAAGCAGAGAAAACTGGACTTTGGAAAGAAAAACATTTGCCAAGGTATCGAGCCTGGAAGGCTTTCTCCTTGTAGCCCCTCTCCCATGAGAAATCCCCTATTGCTAATCTACAGTTATTGCTTCCGCCGACGGCCGTCTGCAAATTAAAGGAGGGGCAGGAGATAACACTTAAATCTTAACGTTCCTCCTATTCCCATCTCTACTTTGACGGAACTCATTGCTACAAACAATTTACTCTTCATAAAAACAAAGTTGTTGTCTTGGATACGATGCAGGGTCGTCGGTTTTTAATATGGAAAGACAATGTGGTGTGGTTGGTCTGACAATTGGGAATGGGTCCAACAATTTAAAGTCGGATTTTGGAACAGCGAGTTATGGAATGACTTGGAATGATGTGCCTAATCGAAATTACAACAATAGCTCATCAAAAGCATGACTTCAAGAATGCAAGAACCTGGATAATAATAAGTCCTGGTTGGTCAAGAATTAGGGGCTGGAGGATATCACAAAAAATCTAATCGCCATGTCATCACAAGACGAATAACTGCTGTGGAGACAGCTTGCACTCTTTGAAGAGACATGACACATAGAAAATATGACAGGGAATTACCTCCCCAACATATTCAGTAGGGCCTACATTACATAATGAGGAAAATGTACTACTGTACAATAATTCTCCGAAAGATTTGATAACTTTCAAAGACGATAAGCATAACATAAACGTATGTACAGTGCCTTCAGAAAGTATTCACACACTTTTACTTTTTCAACATTTTGTTGTTTTACAGCCTGAATTGGACATTTATTAAAACGATATACAGTGCCTTGCGAAAGTATTCGGCCCCCTTGAACTTTGCGACCTTTTGCCACATTTCAGGCTTCAAACATAAAGATATAAAACTGTATTTTTTTGTGAAGAATCAACAACAAGTGGGACACAATCATGAAGTGGAACGACATTTATTGGATATTTCAAACTTTTTTAACAAATCAAAAACTGAAAAATTGGGCGTGCAAAATTATTCAGCCCCTTTACTTTCAGTGCAGCAAACTCTCTCCAGAAGTTCAGTGAGGATCTCTGAATGATCCAATGTTGACCTAAATGACTAATGATGATAAATACAATCCACCTGTGTGTAATCAAGTCTCCGTATAAATGCACCTGCACTGTGATAGTCTCAGAGGTCAGAAGTCAGAATGAATGTTCCGAGTTAAATTTTGACTTAAATCTACAAGAAAATCTATGGCAAGACTTGAAAATGGTTGTCTAGCAATGATCAACACCCAATTTGACAGAGCTTGGAGAATTTTTAAAAATAATAACGGGAAAATGTTGCACAATCCAGGTGTGTAAAGCTCTTACACACTTAGCCAGAAAGACTCACAGTTGTAATTGCTGCCAAAGGTGCTTCTACAAAGTATTGATCCAGTGGTGTGAATACTTATGTAAATTAGATATTTCTGTATTTAATTTTCAACACATTTGTTAAAAACATGCTTTCACTTTGTAATTATTGGGTATTGTGTTTAGATGGGTGAGACAAAGTCAGACTAACACAACAAAATGTGGGGTAAGAAGCAATGTTAAAATAATACAATACTAGGAGCAGAAAAACAAGGTTTATATCCGACATGTTTCTTAGATGTTGATGTTTTATTTAAAACTACATGGGGAAACTACATGTGGATATCTAAGGGGACCTCTAAGTCATTCATTAAGAAAGCCTTTTAGTCAAGGGGTATGAATACTTTCTTGAGTCAACTATTTGGACCAGATGTGAAATGAGAACGGTTTATTTTCGGACATATTGGAAAATATTGGCTTTGTTCGGAACAAGAGAGATGCAAATACCACTAATGTCTGATGTAACCTATAAGAATCGACACAATTGCTCTTTGAAAACCTGATCACAATCTGACCTGCTTTTCTCTTGGCTTTCGAGAGATCTGCTTTCCCAGGCCATTTCTCAGCTGTCTTTCCCTGAGACCCGAAGAAAATGCTAGTGAATGACATTCAGCTCAGTTGAGGGTACATCAGTCCATCTGCTTAGTGTAGCAGCTGTCTGACAACTTACCAAACCCTGTCTGAGCATCACTACCACATGTTCACTGCCCTCCAAACAAGTGTACCCTATGTGAAACAAATACAAACAACCCTCCTAGGTCATTCAGATGTGGACTATAGGATGCGAGAAGAAGAAGGACACAGCTAATGCTGCCTGTAAGCCATGGTTGTCTTCTAAGTGTCATGACATGCGAGATAAATATAATTTCATAATATTGAGATTCAAACTATTAAATTGTTCATATCAAAGTGTGTTAAACAAACATAACATTTCACCATCCTGCAAAAGCACCGCAGCCCAGTCACAGTACCTCTCAAGTTCGAGGAGATACTTGGTTTGTAATTAGCAAATGTTAAACTACAAAGTACACTCTTCCACAATATCCCAATGAAGCAAGGTATTCTGCAGAAGTGAGCAAAGTGACGGAACACACCGCCACATTTGACTTTAACAAGGAAACTAAACCAATGTATAAGGAGGGGATAAATCATTCAACTCACCTGTCCTAGAGGGAAAGTATCGCAGAGAGGGAAAAAGTGGGTCTGAGAGAACTTTACAGGGCTCTCAATAAACATATGACATAATGTTGAGAGTGTCATTAAGGCTGGCCTGCAATCTGATCCCAAATCGATGCATCAAGAATTAATGAAATGCAGTGGAGAGGGAGAGGAGGACCGCAGGGGAACTAACTGTGGTGGGATTAGAAGGTGATTAGAAAAATATCTCTGTGAATTACTATGCTGCCTGAGAAAGTGCTGCATTAGGGGAAACAAGGGAGGTGTAAAAGCCAAAGAAGGAGCCTATCTACTGTCCCGAATTTGTCGAAGAGGCAAGTTTGTGGTCTATCGTCAGCAAATCACAAGGAGATAAGAGTTTCAGTGTATACTGTGTGAAATAACAGTATATGGTTCATTCCACGTTGCTGTGCTATACTGTACTCTACTGAGCTCTTGTGAAGCATAGACGTCTATGATTGTTTCAGATTTGTTCCGATTTAGACCAACCAAATGTGGATTTTTGTTACTGTACTGAACTCTACTCTACCGTACTGTACTATAGTTTTCTTTACTGTGCTGTGCGGTACTGTACTCTGCTGTCCAAACTTGTGAACCCAACTGTTGTTTGTGACTACTGTGATTTTTCATTATATTAATTGCAGAAATTCCATTAAAACTGCTTAGGATTCAGACCCTTTTTTTCAATTTTCGCCTAAAATGACATACCCAAATTCAACTGCCTGTAGCTCAGGACCTGAAGCAAGGATATGCATATTCTTGATACCATTTGAAAGGAAACACTTTGAAGTTTGTCTAAATGTGAAATTAATGTAGGAGAATATAACACATTAAATCTGGTAAAAGTGTTGTATCAAGTCTGCCCAAATATGCCTAACTGGTTAACATGTTCAAGTTCATAACTGTGCAGTCTCCTCAAACAATAGCAGGGTATTATTTCACTGTAATAGGTACTGTAAATTGGACAGTGCAGTTAGATTAACAAGAATTTAAGCTTTCTGCCCAAATCAGATATGTCTATGTCCTGGGAAATGCTGCGCACGATGTATATCAGTAAAAACACTATAAGAAATTGATAGGTCTACCTTTACTTGTTACTTCTGTGAACTTTCATTATCCTCCCTTCTCATGAGGGAGAGAAATTAGAAAGTATCTTAAAGATATGTAGGTTTTTGGTAAAGGAATTTCAAGGCACAAGGCAATGTTTCTTAAACTTACAGAAGGCAGAAAAATTTCTCCAAAATGAAATATAAGTGTTGATATTAGTTGGAAAGGGTCTTCAACATTATTGTGTTTTGATGTATTTATGTACTGAAAAATCCCTTCACAGTCTAAGCCCTTGCTTAAACTGACAGATTGTTATGGGGATTTTTATATTATGCTAAGTAGATTTATGCGAGGGTGCGGACATCGACTCTATGGGGTTAATTTCTAGTCCTTTGAACCTCTCAGGTTGGGTCCTATTAAATGGAAACTACCATACAGACAATAGGCCTCATTTCATTCACACCTAGAGATGTGCAAACTGTACAAAACAAACAAGCAAGGATATTTATCAAGTATCTCTGAAGAACCAGTGGACACAAAGTACTCATAACGTCCTGGTCTCCTACATACAATTAGGAAAGGGGCGTCAATTGGGTATGGCAGTCGCCATACCCTAGATCAACAACAAAAATGTAAAGTAGGCTAATAAAATCATTCCAGTGTCAATTAAAAGGCAAATGTATGAAGGCAACCAGGACGGCAGGCTGTTTAACGGTAGTAGAGAGCATGTTTTAGGACTTAAAAACCTGGGCCCCTCAGAGATGGCTAGGACGCTAGGTAACTGCTGTTTGACTTGACATCAAACTAAACTTGAGTGTTTAATCCCTGTGCTGAGCTAGGGCATAGCAGCTAATTGCTGTTTGATGTGAATTAAGCTATAGCAGCTAAGGTAATAATGGATGGAGTCAATTTACCTTGTTTTTGCTGTTCTCCAAATAGCATTGTAGAGTTTTTAAATTGTGTAGAAATGCAGTTAATGAACTTCAACTTCATAAAAAGTCTGTGAGATGTACACACAGAACATTAAGTTTACGACCGCTATGGACTTACATGTGCGACATTTCTGATTAATACCAACTTGGAACATTTCTGTTCTCTCAGCTCAACTCCATTCTCCTTCTGCTGGACACTTCTGGGCGAGTCGATTTGCGGTTGGGTGCTCCCAGTGCTTGGGGTTTGTCACTGAAACTGAATTAGTGCAAATTTACGGTATTACTCCATGGGCTGTGCCACTGGGATGGTTTAAATCACTCCGGCGCCGAGCAATAAAAAATCTCAACGAGCAAATTTAAGACACTCCGGATATGAACTTTTCTTTTCTCTTCACAAGCATCACAAGGTTGACATTTAGAAATAACGAAGCCCCTTCAAGGAATGCTCGTAATCATCTTTTCTTTGTATCTTTTGGGCCATACTTCCATTCGTCTGTTCCAGTTAAAGGATAGCACATATTATGAGGTATTCATAGTTTTAAAATGATTTTATCTGCTATTGAAAGGACTCTACGAATGTATTGTATAATTTACACCACAGCTACTACAACACACACTTTTTTTTTCACTGTCTCTTGGGTATATGTGCAATATTGATATAAATGCACTTACAATCCCCATTGAGGTTGGTGATACTTTTTCGCTCCCTCTTTAGCCAAATATGTACCCCCCTTTTTTCCGCTCCTCCTCTGCACCCAGTGAGGGGATGCCAAGGTAGTAAAATGAGGGTCATAAACTCAATCTGATTCTTCACAGGCTAAAACCAGATTAGAGTTTAATCCAATGTACAACAGGGGCTACAGCTCCCATCACTACAACATTTCCCTAATAACACAATATTGGCCACCGTCTCTTCAATTCATATGGTTATGTTAATGACTGCATATTCAAGTCCTCATTTGTGGAACATCTTACATACAGAAGCCAACATCTTTAAACATATATCTTTAAACATAAATAATACATTTTTCTATAGTGGCTACCGCTTTCGCCACAGTAGCCTAACCTATAACTAATTATAATATTTTTTCTCCTTAGTGTGCTAACTTCTATAGTTGTCTTTGGATGATCCCCATCCTGTCCACTCCTGCCATCTTCCTCTGTAAATATCCCATGGTGCTTAATCCCCTACCTACCCAACCATGTGTGATATTGTCCACCCTAGCTTGCTGGTTACCCCGTCCACCCACTGCACTCAAGCTATATTTTGTTCCTCAGCTAGTAGTAGTGGAATTATGGTTGTTCTGACATTTCATTGCTCCAATTTCCCAGTTAGAGAAGCACAATGTCCAGGTGACAGGCAGGCAGACATCTCTCTGCTAGAACTGGATGGAAATGAAGACTCTAGCTAGGTCTACTAGTAATAGCCCAGTTGATGTGAATATGTGGAAGGAGCTAAAGCTACATTATAACCCAATGACAACTCCTTCTCATGTGGCAGCTGTCTTGATTGACAACCACTGGCCCTGTGGATGAGTATCGGGGAGAAATGTTGAGGAGACCAAGGGTGGAAAGAGACGGGTCTACTCTCTGAATTTAGGATCATACAGGTTCCACAGTTTATAGTGTATACTATAAAAATCATGTATGAAATTGAGAGAAAACAGTTCAAGCCTTGGTCAGGGTTGTACTCAAGTTCCTGTTATAGTTTAAATAGGTTGCTACACTGTACATTATTCCCAGACATTCACATAATCCCAGGCTATTTAATGGTATCCATAAAATAACTGCACTGATCATATGTGGAATGGATTTGTGAACAAGTAGTGGGAATAAAGATTACAGAGGAACTCCAGGGGCTTTTTCATTGTCGGTAAACTGCTGTTGCCATTAGTTACAAAGCGATTGTATGTATTCGATTTCATGTGTGTGCGAGTGTGAGGAGGAACAAAATGTTATTCTTGCTGTATCTGTCTATCGATGTATGACCAAGTAAAATAGTTTACGCCATTCATAGACTTTGTTCAATTTCATCGAATAACCTATTTGGTACAATGTATTCCTCAGCACAGTTTCTATTTTAAGTTGTGGCCTATGTATGCCTTTTTCCTCGAACGTTACCCTTGTTTCCATAGCAATGACTTTTTCTGTGCTCCCACGCTTACTCTCCTCCTAGGTAGGCACTCACAGGCTGACTTCATAAACTGGTGGATCTCTGAGCAGTAGACTAGAGTGTATGGTGAGACATTTCCATATACATAAGTGGTATGCCCTTGAGGGGGTCCAAGGCGCTATTAGCAGACGTTCTTTGAAATGTTTTAATAACAGAATGTTTACTCCTGGCCTTGTCATATTAATTGCAGAGTGCAGAAAACATTTCAAAATGTGTTAGTAAGTACTCTTGTGTGAGCATTTGCAGAAGATTCTCAGACAATAGATAGAACAAACATTTATTTGCTTTGACCGAGGGTCAGCATTCTATGTTATAAGTCTAAAAATGACAGAATAGTGATGTAGCATTCTTAGGCACACATCTTCTGAAGTAAAGTTTTCCAAAATGGAAATTCAATAGGTTTTTCCAAGGTTGGTTCCCTCATACCTCACACAAGCTGCATCCTGCTTTGACCAGTTCTGCTAATGTTGCGCAAACAGTAAGTGAATTATCTCACCACATTTGTGAGATTCCCCAAAAATACAAAGATTAACTTGCGGGGTAGATGGGTAGGGAGATTTTGTGATGCACATGTTAGCACCTAGTTATAGTAACAGTAAAAAGCCACATGAACAAGACGTCTTCATTTTAACAACAGACAGTACATGATGGATGTAATAACACCACTTCATCTCAGTTTAAGGGCTTCTTCTGTCTTATTTGTTTCAGTTTTTATTGCTGGTTTTTGTTGCTTGTTCCTGAGAAGTGAAGCCAATTCTGGTTGTTTTCAGAAAGAGTAGGAGTTATCTTCCCACACTAGGCATTGATTCCCACTGATGCCATGATTCATAAAGCTTAGCCTACTAATTCTTAGCCTGCAAGATGACGCCAACAGACATGGCAGCTCTGCTTCAAGCTCCTTAGCAACTTTACAGTATTTAGTTTATTTGTGTGTTATTTCTTACACTATTAGCCCAGAATTTTGGGGGGTGGTGGTTTATGCTTCATGATTAACCTTTCATGGTGGGATTGTGAAAACTTAAAGAAACTCAAGTCCTTTTGTTCATCTGACCTAGAATACCTCAAAATCAAATGCAGACCGTATTACCTCCCAATAGAATTCTCTTCGGTTATAGTCACATCCATGTATATTCCCCCTCAAGCCGATATCATGACGGCCCTCAAGGAACTACACTTGACTTTATGCAAACTGGAAACCACATATCCTGAGGCCTCATTTAATGTAGCTGGGGATTTTAACAAAGCAAATGTGAGGAAAATGCTACTGAGGCTCTATCAACACATGACCCTGCTATTCTCTCTTCTAGGATGCCTACAAGCCCCTCCCCTACCCTCCCTTTGGTAAATCAGATCATGACTCCATTTTGCTCCTCCCTTTCTATAGGCAGAAACTCAAACAGGAAGAAACCGTGCTAAGGTCTATTCAACACTGGTCTGACCAATCGGAATCGATGCTTAAAGATTGTTTTGATCACGCAAACTGGGATATTTTCCAGTTAGCCTCGGATAATAACATTATTGTACAGTATACACAGTGACTGAGTTCATCAGGAAGTGTATAGGAGATTTTGTTCCCACTGTGACTATTAAAACCTACTCCCGTTCCTCCCCTCCGGCGTTCGATGTCGCCGGTATACTAACCATTGGACCTGGGATCCATCATTACGCACACTTGGCATCAATCAATACCCACACACCTGTATGTCATCATGAGGCACACCTGGCCTCTATTACCACAAATATTATCTCCCCTATATCTGGCACTTCCTTAGGTTCCAGCCCCAGTCAGTATTTATCCTGTGTTTATGCAAAGATGCTACTGTTATGTTGTCTCGTTCCATGTTTGTTGTTTTATTAGACATTTCACCTGCTTCGACTCACAGCATCTTCATTACATCCAAACCAGAAACCGTGGATAGATGGTAGCATTCACGCTAAACCGAAAGCACAAACCATTTAATGTGGTTGAATACAAACAGCGTAGATATTCCCTCCGTAAGGCAATCAAACAGGCAAAACGTTAGTACATAGACAAAGTGGAGTCACAATTCAATGGCTCAGACACAAGATGTATGTGGCAGGGTCTACAGACATTCACAGATTACAAAGGGAAAACCAGCCACGTCGCAGTCACTAAAGTCTTGCTCCCAGACAAGCTAAACACCTGCTTTGAGGATATCACAGTGCCATTGACGCGGCCCGCTCCCAAGGACTGTGGGCTCTCCTTCTCCGTGGCCAACGTGAGTAAGACGTTTAAGTGAGTTAAGGATCATATTACCACAACCTTAACTTCAATAGGCTTACCGCCTCAATAGATCCACAGACGATGGAATCGGCATTGCACTGCACACTGCCCCATCCCACCTGGTCAAGAGGTATACCTATGTAAGAATGCTGTTCATTGACTATAGCTCAGCCTTCAACACCATAGTACCCTCCAAGCTCATAATCAAGCTCAGGGCCCTGTGTCTGAATCCGGCCCTGTGCATCTAGGTCCTGGACTTCCTGACGGGCTGCCCCTAGGTGGTGAAGGAAGGAAACAACACCTCCACTTCACTGTTCCTCAACACAGGGGCCCCAAAAGGGTGCTTACTCAGCCCCCTCCTGTACTCCCTGTTCACCCATGACTGAGCCACACACACCTCCAACTCAATAATACATTTTGCAGACGACACAACCATTGTCACGTTCTGACCTTAGTTCCTTTTTTTATGTCTCTATATTTGGTTTGGTCAGGGCGTGAGTTGGGGAGGGCATTGTATGTTTTTGTTCTATGTTTTGTATTTCTGTGATTGGCCTGGTATGGTTCCCAATCAGAGGCAGCTGTCTATCGTTGTCTCTGATTGAGAACCATACTTAGGTAGCCTGTTCCCACCTGTGTTTGTGGGTAGACGTTTTCTGTTTTGTGTGTATTGCAACTTGCAGAACTGTTCGTTTGTTGTGTTGTTGTTTTTTGCTCAAGTATTCATATTTATTAAAAGTATTATGAATACTTACCACGCTGCACCTTGGTCCTCTTCTCCTTCTCCCGACGAAAATCGTTACAGAACTACCCACCAAAAAAGGACCAAGCAGCGTGGTAAGGAGGAGCAGCCCGATCTGGAGAAATGGACATGGGAGGAGATATTGGACGGCAAGGGACCCTGGGCACAGGCTGGGGAATATCGCCACCCCAAAGAAGAACTGGAGGCAGCAAAAGCTGAGAGGCGGCGATATGAGGTAAGGCAGCGCAACAGGCACGAGAGGCAGCCCCAAACATTTTTTGGGGGAGGAACACACGGGGAGACCTGAGCCAACTCCCCGTGCTTACCGGAAGAAGCGTAGTCCTGGTCAGGCACCGTGTTATGCGGTCAAGCGCACAGTGTCGCCAGTACGCACTCATAGCCCGGAGCGCTATAGGCCAGCCCCAAGCAAGTGCCATGCGAGAGTGGGCTTCCAGCCAGGGCGTATTGTGCCGGCTCAGCGTGTTTGGCCTCCGGTACGCCTTTTCGGCCCAGGGTATCCTGCGCCAGCTCTGCGTGCTGTGTCTCCGGGGCGCTGGGAGGGTGCAATGCACCATATGCCTGCGCTCCGCCCGTGCTGGGCGTATCTGGGCATTGAGCCTAAGGGAGACCAGATCTCCAGTGCTCACCCACAGCCTGGTTCAACCTGTGCCTGCACTCTGGAGGGTCCGGGCTAAAGTGGTCATCCAGTCTGGAGGGGTGGTGCCAAGGCTGCGCACCAGTGCTCCCCCACAGCCCAGTCCATCCGGTGCCTCCTCCACGCACCAGGCCTCCTGTAGGTCTCCCCAGTCTGGTGGGTCCTGTGGCAGCTCAGGTCAACCCAGGTGAGTCAGCACCACACTCACCCAGAGCTTCCTGTTGGTCACATGTTTATATTAATTTGTTTTCTTAAGTTTTCTCCTTCTCTCCAGCGTAAGGCGCTAATGGATTCAGGCACAGCTGGGAACTTTATAGATCGCGGACTCGCCCAGAGGTTGAGGATTCCGTTAGTACAGGTAGACCCCCACTTCCCCATGCACTCCTTAGATAGTCGACCGTTAGCGTCAGGGCTGGTCAGGGAGGCCACGATTCCTCTGGAAATGATTACGCGTGGGGATCATAAGGAGCAGATTAGTCTGTTACTTATCGATTCACAGTGGTGCTAGGGATCCCCTGGCTGGCTATTCACAATCCTAGGATTTCGTGGAGACAGGGAGCTCTCCAGGGGTGGTCCAGACCAGGTTTCCACCATGCGCATTCCCACTGAGTATGCCAATTTGAATATCGCCTTCAGTAAAAAGAAGGCGACCCAATTACCACCCCATCGACAGGGGGATCGCATGATAAACCTCTAGGTAAACGCTGCACTGCCCAGGAGTCACGTGTATCCTTTGTCCCAGGAGGAGACGTTGGCTATGGAGACATATGTCACGGAAGCTCTGGGACAGGGGTACATTCGGCCCTCCATGTCACCCGTCTCCTCGAGTTTCTTTTTTGTGAAGAAAAGGGAGGGTGGTTTGCGTCCGTGCATTGATTATCGAGGTCTCAATTCCATCACGGTGGGTTTTAGTTAGCCACTACCTCTCATCGCTACGGCGGTGAAATCATTTCTCGGGGCGCGGTTCTTCACTAAACTGGACCCCAGGAGTGTGTATAATCTTGTGCGTATTCGGGAGTGAGATGAGTGGAAAACCGCGTTTAGTACCACATCTGGCCATTATGAGTACCTCGTCATGCCGTACGGGTTAAAGAATGCTCCAGCCATCTTTCAATCCTTCGTTGACGAGATTCTCAGGGACCTGCATGGACACGGTGTGGTGGTGTATATTGACAATATCTTGATCTACTCCGCCGCGCATTTGTCTCGCATTTGTCTCACAAGGCACGCAAGGTTCTTGGGCGACTGCTGGAGCATGATGTGAAGGCAGAGAAATGTGAGTTTTCCAAACGAGCCGTTTCCTTCCTGGGTTATCGCATTTCCACCTCGGGGGTGGTGATGGAGTGTGACCGCGTTAAGGCCGTGCGTAATTGGCCGACTCTGACCACGGTAAAGGAGGTGCAGCGGTTCTTAGGGTTTGCCAATTACTACCGGAGGTTTATCCGGGGTTTTGGTCAGGTGGCGGCTCCCATTACCTCACTGCTGAAGGGGGGGGCCTGTGCGTTTGCAGTGGTTGGCAGAGGCAGATGGAGCTTTCCGTCGTTTGAATGCTCTGTTCACAAACGCGCCAGTGTTGGCACATCCGTACCCCTCTTTGGCTTTCATAGTGGAGGTGGACGCATCCAAGGCTGGGAATGGAGCCGTGCTCTCACAGCGCTCGGGTACGCCACCGAAGCTCCGCCCCTGTGCATTTTTTTCAAAGAAGCTCGGGCCGGCGGAGCAAAACTATGATGTGGGGGACAGGGAGTTGTTGGCTGTGGTTAAGGCCCTGAAGGCGTAAAGACACTGGCTCGAGGGGGCTAAGCACCCTTTCCTCATCTGGACTGACCACCAGAACCTGGAGTATATCCGAGCAGGAGAGACTGAATCCTCGTCAGGCAAGGTGGGCCATGTATTTCACCAGATTTAGATTCACGATTTCGTATAGACCAGGTTCCCTCAACACTAAGGCCGACGCGCTGTCCCATCTCTACGACACCGAGGAGCGGCCCATCGATCCTACTCCCATCATTCCGGCGGCTGGGCTGGTAGCACCGGTAGTATGGGAGGTGGACGCGGACATCGAGCGGGCGCTAAGGTGCCCGGAGGGTCGTAGGTACGTGCCGCTCGCCTTTCGTGATCAGTTGATTCGGTGGTCATAGTCTTAGTCTACCCTCATCAGGTCACCCGGGGATTTCGAGGACAGTGCGGGGTCTTAGGAGGAAGTACTGGTGGCCCACCTTAGTCAAGGATGTGCGATTATATGTCTCCTCCTGTTCAGTGTGCGCCCAGAGCAAGGCTCCTAGGCACTTGCCACGAGGGAAGTTACAACCCCTCCCCGTTCCACAACGGACATGGTCCCATCTATCGGTGGACTTTCTCACTGATCTTTCCCCGTCTCAGGGGAATACAACGATCCTGGTCGTTGTGGATCGGTTCTCTAAGTCCTGCCATCTTATCCCGGCACTACGGGGTGCCCGAGGACATTGTTTCTGATCGGGGTCCCCAGTTCACATCCCGAGTGTGGAAGGCATTTATGGAACGTCTGGGGGTCTCGGTCAGCCTGACCTTGGGGTTTCACCCGGAGAGTAACGGGCAGGTGGAGAGAGTGAATGTAGGTTTCTGCGGTCGTATTGCCAGGACCGGCCGGGGGAGTGGGCGAGATACGTCCCCTGGGCTAAAATGGCCCAGATCTCACTACAGCACTCTTCTACCAACATGTCACCATTTCAGTGCATGTTGGGGTACCAGCTGGTCCTGGCACAATGGCATCAGAGCCAGACCGAGGCTCCTGCGGTGGAGTAGTGGGTGCAGCGCTCTAAGGAGACCTGGAGGGCCGTCCATGAATCACTACGTCAGGCGAGTGGATGGCAGAAGAGGAGCGCTGACCGTCACCGCAGTGAGGCCCCCGTTTTCGTACCGGGGGACAGGGTCTGGCTCTCGACCCGAAACCTGCCCCTTCGCCTGCCATGCCGGAAGCTGGGTCCGCCATGTGTGGGGCCATTCAAAGTCCTGAGGAGAATAAACGAGGTGTTTTATCGATTACTACTTCCTTCGTATTATTGTATTAACCCCTCGTTTCATGTGTCTCTCCTCAGGCCGGTGGTAGCTGGTCCCCTGCAGGAAGGTGAGTTTCCAGAGGTCCCTCCGCCCCCTCTGGACATTGAGGGGTGAGGGGCCTGCAGTACCTTGTGGACTGGGAGAGGTATGGGCCGGAGGAGAGGTGCTGGGTCCAGGTGGGGGACATATTGGATCCATCTATGCTGAGGGAGTTCCATCGCCTCGATCCGGATCGCTGTGCACCTCGCCCCCCGGGTCGTCCTCGAGGCCGGTGTCGGCGCGCTGCGGGAGCCGCGCGTCAGGGGGGGGGGGGAGGTACTGTCACGATTATCACCGAAGGTGGCTCCCCTTCCCGTTCGGATGGCTTCGGCGGTCATCGTCGCCGGTCTACTAGCTGCCACCGATCCCTTTTGCCCCTTTTCGTTTGGTTTTGTCTAATCGGTTTCACCTGTTCCTTGGTTCATCCGGAGAAGTTTTGTTCGCAACGAGCCATGTGGCCCAAACTGCTGCATATACCCTGACTATGTTGCACAGGACGCAATTGTGACACAATTTAGTTAAAATAAATTAATGTTAGCAGGCAATATTAACTAAATATGCAGGTTTAAAAATATATACTTGTGTATTGATTTTAAGACCGGCGTTGATGTTTATGGTTAGGTACACATTGATGCAACGACAGTGCTTTTTTCGTGAATGCGCTTGTTAAATCACCAGTTGGGCGAAGTAGGCTGTGATTCATTGATAAATAAACAGGCACCGCATCGATTATATGCAACGCAGGACAAGCTAGATAAACTGCTAATATTATCAACCATGTGTAGTTAACTAGTGATTATGTTAAGATTGATTGTTTTTTACAAGATACGTTTAATGCTAGCTAGCACCTTACCTTGGCTTCTTGCTGCACTCGCAAAACAGGTAGTCAGCCTGCCACGCAGTCTCCTCGTGGAGTGCAATGTAATCGGCCATGATCAGTGTCCAAAAATGCTAATTACCGATTGTTATGAAAACTTGAAATCGGCCCTTAATCGGTCGACCTGTAGTTTACATACTGCTTTCCTGTTTTCACATGTACACACTGTATTCTATTCTACTGTATTTTAGTCAATGCCACTCCAACATTGCTTGTCCTAATATTGATATATTTTTTAATTCCATTATTTTACTTTTAGATTTGTGTGTATTGTTGTGAATTGTTAGATGGGATGAGAACTGAGGACCCTGGTCGGAGACCATGTCCACGGGCAGTCTATGGATAGTTTGGGGAGAGAAATTAAGTGGGCGGCATTGGAGAACCGATCCACCACTGTCAGGATGGCTGTGTTGCCATCAGACGGGGAAGAACCGTGACAAAGTCCAGGAACATGTGGGACCAGGGATGGTGGGGGACAGGCAGAGGTTGGAGGAGACCAGCCGAAGCCTGCCGAGGAGTCTTGTTCTGTGCACAAACTGTGAAAGCTGCGACAAATGCGGATATGTCTAGGACCATGGTATGCCACCAAAAGCTGAAGCATCGGCTTCCACAACGAACTGACGAGATGGGTCCGGATGAACCAGGATTGGAGATTTGGTGAAGCGATGTTTGAGATCCCAGAACGCCCGGGACCACGTGAACGAAACCTTGGGCGAGGCGAGTGCTGACAGGGGGGAAGCCAGAGTGCTGTAACCCCAGATAAAGATGCGACAGAAATTGGTGAACCCCAGGAAACGTTGCAGCTGCACCCTTGGCTGAGGCCAATCCATCACAGCTCTCACATTCCCGGGATCCATCTGGAAACTCCAAGCAGAGTTGATGTAACTCAGAAAGGGGATTGTGGAGCAATGGAACTCGCACTTCTCCACCTTCACAAACAGCTGATTCTCCAGAAGGCGTTGAAGGACCTGTCAGACGTGGAGCAAGTGTTCTTGAGAGGAGTGGGGGAAGACGAGGATGTCATCAATGTAGGCGAAGACGAACTGGTTCAACATGTCTCAGAGAACATCATTCACCAGAGCCTGGAACACAGCAGGGGCGTTGGTGAGGCCAAAGTACATGACCAGATACTCGTAGTGGACACTGGTCTTGTTGAAGGTGGTCTTCCACTCACCCCCCTCTCGTATCCGTGCCAGGTGGTAAGCGTTCCATAGATCCAGCTTGGAAAACACAGTGGCCCCTTGGAGCAGCTCGAAGGCCGAGGAGATAAGTGGTAGCAGGTATTGGTTCTTAACCGTAATGTTGTTAGTCACCGGTAGTCAAGGTGCAGGGTCTTGTCCTTTTTCTCCACGAAGAAGAAGCCTGCGCTGGCGGAAAAGGGCTGGATAAATTCAGCAGCCAGGGAGTTCCCAATATAGGTATCCATAGCATTGGTCTACAGACATCCCCAGGCTGCATGGTGCTAGGGAGAAGGTCAATCCCGCAGTCATAGGATCGGTGCTGTGGACACAACATGACCCGGACCTTGCTGAACACCTCCCGGAGATCCTGCTTCTACACCTGCATTGCTTGCTGTTTGGGGTTTTAGGCTGGGTTTCTGTACAGCACTTTGAGATATCAGCTGATGTACGAAGGGCTATATAAATAAATTTGATTTGAAATTTGATTTGGTACCCTGTGGGAATAGCAGAGAGGTCCGGGGCACCGTCCGAGCCCCCAGGAAGATGTCCCTAGACAGGTTGTGCTGACTTCAGGCAATGGGCGTCGCAGAACGGGCTCCAGACCATGATGGCACCAGTAGACCAGTTAATGATGGGATTGTGTAGTTGGAGCCAGGAGAATCCCAGTTTATACGACCATCAAGGTCATACAATAGTACCCATTCTAGCAAAATACATTCTAAGTCAACTCTTTCACCTGGAGCGATACTAAAGCTTTTATGGCAATCACTTCCTCTCTGGCATAACATACCCAACTGTATCTATGTTTTACAGGCAGTCTCTATCGTGTAGTCTGCACCAGCTGCAGGCACAGCACAATAACAATGTCATCCTGTTTTGCCTCTAGGCCAAATATTTATTTTCAAGTTGAAATTTTATTGGAAAAAGTATAGTGTTTGTCTCTGTATTGACAATATGACATTTAACTGAAAATATACTGAACAAAAATATAACCGCAATAAGTAAAGTGTTTGTCCCATGAGCTGAAATAAAAGATCCCTGAAATGTTTCATACTGTATGCACAAATTTGTTCACATTCCCGTTAGTGAACATTTCTTCTTTGCAAAGGTAATCCATCCACCTTACAGATGTGGCGTATTACAAAGCTTATTAACCAGCATGACCATTACACAGGTGCACCTTGTCATCCTGACTGCAGGAATGTCCACCAGAGCTGTTGCCAGATAATTGAATGTTAATTTCTATACCATAAGCTGCCTCCAACATCGTTTTAGAGAATTTCGCAGTACATTCAACCGGCCTTACAACCACAGTGTAACCACGCCAGCCCAGGATCTCCCCATCCAGCTTCTTCACCAGTGGGATCGTTTGAGACCAGCCACCCGGACAGCTGATGAAACTGAGGAGTATTTCTGTCTGTAATAAAGCCCTTCATTCATTCTGATTGGCTGGGCCTTGCTTCCCAGTGGATGGGCCAGTCTCCCAAGTGGGTGAGCCTATGCCCTCCCAGGCCGACCCTTAGCTGTGACCCTACCCCGAAATGTGAAATCCATAGATTAGGGCCTAATGAAATTATTTTCAATTGACAGATTTCCTTAGTATATGAACTATAACTCAATAAAATTGTTGCATTTCTATTTTTGTTCAGTATAGTTGAGCCACAGTGGGCGCAGGTCCAGTATGTGCTGACAGGTTGGCTCTCTCGCTGTAGTTGGTTTTACTATCCTTGTAGGGACATTTCACCGGTCCACACAAGGAAAAAGGCTATGTTAGGTTTAGGGGTTGGGTTTAGGGTTAGGGTTAAGGAAAATAGGATTTTGAATGTGAATCAATTGTTTTGTCCCCACAAGGATAGTGTGTGTTTGTGTGAGTGCGGATGTGAGAGAGGGTGGGAGTTCAAGAATATACCTCTCATGGGAAAGAGAGAGAGAAAGAGAGTTGGTACAGTAGATGTAGCTATTTGCCAGGCCCTCAGTCGGGAGTGTCTAGTATCACAGAGATGTACAGATTAGGATGGCAGGAGATCAATGGGGGCGGTTCATCCTCACAATCTTTAAAAGACCCCCTGCCCAGGCACACACACACACATGCTGGAGAAGTAACATTTTATATAGTGCCTTTATACAGCCACGGTTACTGACTAGCAGCTGTGTGATGGCTCAGCTGGCTCAGTAGTGTCAAAGTGAGCCGAGATGATTAGTCATAGGATAATAATAATAATAATAGTAAAAATAATAATACATGGGACTTATATAGCGCTTTTCAAGGACCCAAAGTTGCTTTACAATTATAGAAATGAAAAAGAAAAAGAAAACAATACATCAAACTTAACAAAACATGAATAAAGAGAGGGGTGGGCTCAAAGAAGGGAAATAGTGATGTATCCGTGTATGGGGAGAGGAGGGTTGGACACAAACCCGGTTTAGGGTAAGGGGTGGAGATTGGGATTTGGATACACACACGGTACAGATCTGAATCCCATGGAAAACATATGGTGAGATCTGACAACAGCAGTTGGTGGAAGGCACCCCCTCAAACACTGAAGAATTTGAGCAGTTTGCAGCTGAAGAGTGGGCCAAATGGCCAGTAGAAAGGTGAAGCAATCTCATTGATGGCAGGCAGTTATCTTGGCCAAAAGCTGCGAAAATAAGTAATAGATATGAGGTGCCAATAAGTTTGTCAATGCCATTTCTAATTTTGATATCATGGATGGTCAGTCCTTGCATTCATAGCTCTGTCTATGAATTTGAGAGTGATTTCGTTTTTCCAGCCCCATCCCTCAGCATTTTACCGAAACAATGGAGGGCTACACACAGATAAAGTGCCATCAGAAAGTGTTCATAACCGTTGTCTTACAGCCAGAAAAAAAAGACCTACACCCAGTACCCCATAATGTCAAAGTGGAATTATGGTTTTCGAAATGCTTACCAATTAATACAAAATTAAAAGCTGAAATGTCTTGAGTAAGTATTCATCCCATTTGTTATGGCAAGCCTTAAGTTCAAGAGTAAAAATGTGCTTAACAAGTCACATAATAGTGTTTAACATGATTTTAGAATGACTACCTCATTTCTGTACCCCACACATACTGTACAATTATCTGTAAGGTCCCTCAGTCGAGCAGTGAATTTCAAACACAGATTCATCCACAATGACCAGGGAGGTTTTACAACGCCTGACAAAGAAGAGCACCTATTGGTAAATGGGTAAAGAAAGCAGACATTGAATATCCCTTTGAGCATGGTGAAGTTATTAATTACACTTTGGATGGTGTATCAATACAACGCTCAGGGATTTCACCATGATGCCAATGATGACTTTACAACAGTTAGAGTTTACCGGCTGTGATAGGAGAAAATTGAGGATGGATCAACAACATTGTAGTTACTCCACAATACTAACCTAATTGACAGAGTGAAAAGAAGTAAGCCGGTACAGAATAAAAAATATTCCAAAACATGCATCCTGCAAAAAGGCACTAAAGCAATACCGCAAAAAATGTAGCACAACAATTAACTTTTTGTCCTGAGGACCAAGTGGGTCCCACTTTAAATGATGTGCAGCATATAAAGGCTTCATAAAGACTTCATAAAGCCTCCATAAACACTACATACATGAATTACAAATCATCTATAACTGTATGTCATGCTTTATAAAGAGTTCATAAATGTGGCATAACTGTGAGACGTAACCACCAATGTCAAATGTGATATAACCCACTATGTCAAATATGAGATAAATCTGTGCTTTATAAAGGGTGGCATAAGCACCACTTAATAAAGTCTTTATAAATCATATTAAAGTGAGGCTTCACAAAGCATTTATAACCCTGTTTATGCATCTTTGTAGAACATTGAAATGCCAGGATAGTGGGTTCGATTCCCGGGACCACCCATACATAAAGATATATTCACGCATGAATGTAAGTCGCTTTGGACAAAAGCTTCTGCAAAATTGTATATATTATTTTACTCTAAAACATTTTTAGAATGACCCAACTTCTTTCCCTCTTGGATGCATAGTCAATATTGGACCTGACGTCAACTTTCCCCAAAATGCTGTGCTGCAGGATGACACACCCTAAAGTGCAGTTATGCACAGCAAAAAACATTGTCAGGGCCTTGTAAAATTCGTTTGAAACCTCCCCCAAGAATTAGGAAAAAATGAGAAAGTCAATTTTTTGTTTTTTGTTTTTCCAGGTTATGAATGTACCCCATTTGTTTTATAGAAAAGCAACAAAATTGGATTTTCGTTGTTCACAACAGTGCTTAAACCACATTACGGATGACTTTTCAGGTCTGGGAAAAATCTAAGAAACTATTGGCCCTCTAATTCCGTGCACATGCCCTGCACTGTTGTTTGGTTAGCTGTGTTTCTGTTTCTGTAGTGCAATAAATGCACATTTGACAGGTTTGCAAATCAAAAAAAGATCAAGTTAACCTTTATTTATTGTAATTTAAATTTGTTTGTAGTAGTTAAGTGTTGAGTTAGATTACATACAGTAGCTACCTCAATCATTATTTCAAATCATTTTGGTAACTTCACAGCAATTGCTAGCTAGTCGAGATTCAGCAAACTAATGTAGTAGGCTCAAGCTAAATAAAAATCCCCGTAGATACAGCCACGTCTCATAGTCACGTCATGAGGTTTGTATATGAAAGAGGAATATAATAATACGAATTGAATGGAGTTTCCCATCTCCCCAATTAGAGTATTTCTGGCGCAGGACAGAAATGTCCTTATCCAGTTGGTGAGATAAAGGCATTTCCTAACAGACCTGCTAACTTTATTTGTTGTTACTTTTATGGTTGGAACCAACTGTGCCTCCAGCAGGTAGAAAGGCAAGAACCATTCATCCACTAGCTCAGAAACAAGCTACACTGTGCTGGACTTTTTGAAACGGTATTTGTCTTGTTTTAAAATGTACAAATAAAAGGAAATGTATGGTTGAAACATGTCTTTAATGTTCATTTGTTTTGGCTGTTAGTGATAATTCCCTAAGTGATAATACATTGTGTTTACATAATTAAGCCATTAGTATGTGTTATGAACGACCAAAGGTGTCTGACTTTATTGTAAGTACAGCATCATATGATATAAGGCATTTACAGTATGTGTTATAAATGACCAAAGGGGTCTGACTTTAAAGTAAGTATAGCATGATGCGATACAGAATCTTTATGGATGTGTCATGAGTGACCGAAGGTGTTTCACTTCAAACTAAGTATTACTGCTGATTCATGAAGATTATCTCATGATCCACAAGTTATTGTAGGGTGTGAGAGGTATTTAAATAGTTTGAGGAACCTGCAAAGCTTGCGTGTGCGTGTGTGTCAGAGCCAAGATGATTTGGAGTAGTCCAACATGAGACTACTGCTGGAGACCAGGGCTTAAATAGAACCCGTTACAATGGTGGCAACATTTTGTGGCTGATCTTTCAGCGAGGGAGTGGATGAATGTGTCAAAGACCTGACTGGGCCCAGCACCGCACGATATTGCTTGTTATATTGTTGTGTGCGTGTTTGTGTACTGAGGAACATGTACTGTAACTTGGTTCCAGAAGAAAGACACTTTCAATTTTCTTATGTTGGAGGCTTTCATCAAGGGAAGTGTTTCTTGGTGTAAAGTCGTGCCCAGGCTATTGCGCACCCAGCACAAATAAGCCTGGGATATCAACTATTCAAAGTTGGCCTTAGTTGCAGTGACCATAGAATTCTAAGGGAGAGCCCTTCCTGAGTAGAGTATTTCTCATCGGGCTATGTCCTTTGCTAACAAAAACATCCCCCCTGGTTGTCAACTAGTAAAAAAATCCACAAAGACATAACTATGGCTAAATCCTGCTGATTTTCACAATTTATCTTCTTAAAATGTGATTTTAAACCTAATAACTAACGAAGGCCAAGTTTGATGCGTTGGTCCACCAAACATTCAGTGCATTTGGGTGGAAGTGTCTGGGAACGAGATTAGGTGTAATGTGACTAACATGACATCACTTTAGAGCGTATCCCATCCTTCAGCACAACCCTTTTTAAAGCATATGTTTATATAATATTCGACATAGTTGGTTATGCCACATTTGACAGTGTTGATTATGTCACACAGTTATGAACACTTTATAAAACATGACATATGGTTATAGATACTTTGTAAGACATTTATGTAGCGCTTATGAAGGTATTATGAAGCCTTTATAAGCTGAACATAATTTAAAGTGGGACCATAGAGGGTCATGTTCGGGACAAATCCATTACAACACAGCGAGATATTTCTGTATATATTTTTCAATTAATGTGCAAATATTTCTAACACGTTTTCAATTTGTCATTATGGATTGTTGTGTGTAGATGGCTGAGAAAGCACATATATTTAATCTATTTTAAATTGAGGCTGTAACACAACAAAATGTTGAATAGGCAGGGTTGCACATTTTGGGGAATATTCAAAGGTGGAAACTTTCCGTGGGATTTAACAAAAATATATGCAAATCAATATTAATACCATTTAAATGTAGATGTTTGCATTGGATATATTTACCATATCATATGGCGATAGAAACATAAACCTTTTACCTTATCATAAGTAGACAGAATTGAAAATTATTAAATTCTTCTAATAGAAATAAAAAAAACAATTTAGTTACGAATTGAACTTTAATTAAATGAGTTCACATGGGATGATTTCACTGAACAACAAAATAATGATCCATTGCATCTCCTAAAAACCTTTTCAACAAACATCTGTAAAATGATAGTTTCCAGACTAAAGCGTTGGTAGTCTTCCTCTCAGGCTTCCATGTCATCTCCCTGGACCTCCTTAAGGTCCACCTCTTGAACATCAGACTCTGAGGCCTCATCTTCACTGTCACTTTCCAACCTTGTTGAGGATGGCTCGTTGTCAGGCTCAAAAAGCCTCAAATTTGCCCGGATGGCCAACAATGTTTTCAACCCTTGTATTGGTCAGCCTGTTGTGTGCTTTAGTGTGTAGGTTCCCAAACAAGGACCAGTGGTGCTCTGAGGCGGCTGATGTGGTGGGATTTGGAGGATCATGGAGGCAACAAGGGACAGAGCCTTAGATCCACAATGTCCCTTCCACCAGGTGGTGGCTGATATGTTGGCACGACTGCCATATTGCATCTCCATCCCAAAGCCCTTGCGTGGAAGTGTACTTCTCCAGATTGCCAAGAACCTTGCCCTCATCCAGGCCAAGGTGGCGAGACACGGTTGATGACACAATATGCCTTGTTGATCTCTGCACCAAACAGGATGCTTTTGCCAGCATACTTGGGGTCCAACATGTACGCTGTGGCGTGTATGGGCTTCAGGCAGAAGTCTTTACACTTTTTGATGTATTTCAGAACTGCAGTTTCCTCTGCTTGGAGCAACATGGAAGTGTGAAGGGCAGTACGGATTTCTTCTCTTACATCTGCAAGCAGAGTCTGAACATCAGACAGGATGGCATCGTCTCCCTCAATCCATGCAATGGCTACTGCTATAGGTTTCAGGAGTTTCAGGCTGCTTACCACTCTCTGTCAAAATACATCATCCAGGAGGAACCTCTAGATAGGGCTGTCCATATCGGCAGACTGATATGGCCATATGTTGGTGAAACTCCTTCCCCTCCAGGAGACTGTCAAACATGATGACAACGCCACCCCGAAGGGTGTTGCTGGGCAGCTTCAATGTGGTGCTCTTATTCTTCTCTTTGCTTGGTGAGGTAGATTGCTGCTATAACTTTATGACCCTTCACATACTGAACAATTTCCTTGGCTCTCTTGTAGAGTGTATCCCTTGTTTTCAATGTCATGATGTCCTTGAGGAACAGATTCAACCACCCATCAGAGATGATTGCAATAGAGTCTGCTTTCTATATGATTTGCTTGACCTTCACTTGAACTCTGTTGAACTTCGCATCCAGCAAATTAGTAATTAAAGCATGTCTGGTTGGATGGGTGTATGCTGGGCGAAGAACATTCCGAGATCTCTTCCAATAAACATTGCCTGTGAGCATCGGAGGTGAACCAGTTGCATACACAGCTCGAGCAAGACGTTCATCACCATTTCTCTGACTACGTTCCTCCATTGAGTCAAAAAAACGTCTGATTCCAGGAGGACCATGAGCTGTTGCTATCGATTCATCATTTTCACCTCGAATACAGGTAGGGGGACTTTTATCAGAGGTTGCTTGTTGTGAGCGCCGAGGGAACTTTATGCACTTGGCCAGATGTTTCTGAAACTTTGTTGCATTCTACACATATGATTTGGCACAGTATATGCAAATGTACAAAGCTTTTCCTTCTACATTAGCTGCAGTGAAATGTTTCCACGCATCAGATAGTGCTCATGGCATTTTCCTGTAAAGATTAGAAAAATGAGTAAAAAAAAATGAAAAATTCCATGCACAGATAAATAGTTAAGCAGTTAGATTAAACAACTCCTTTGTAAGATATATACATGCATGTTTAAATGGAACAGGTGAATTAACACTCCTCAGTTAGCACGCTCAAGCAATCTAAAACCCACATGGCAGCAAAAACTAACTAGCAGAAATTGTTAACAAGAGAGAAATTATTTAAACCAACTTTGCTGTAGGCTACTATTTACTAGTTAACAAAAATCATGTACAGTTGAAGTCGGAAGTTTACATACACTTAGGTTGGAGCCATTAAAACCCATTTTTCAACCACTCCACACATTTCTTGTTAATTAATAAACTATAGTTTTGGCAAGTCGGTTAGGACATCTACTTTGTGTATGACCAAAGTAATGAATCGAACAATTGTTTACAGACAGATTATTTCACTTATAATTAATTGTATCGCAATTCCAGTGGGTCAGAAGTTTACATTCACTAAGTTGACTGTGCCTTTAAAAAGCTTGGAAAATTACAGAAAATTATGTCATGGCTTTAGAAGCTTCTGATAGGCTAATTGACGTCATTTGAAAGACTGGAGGTTTACCTGTGGATGTATTTCAAGGCCTACCTTCAAACTCAGTGCCTCTTTGCTTGACATCATGAAAAAATCAGCCAATACCCCAGAAAAAAAATTGAGGACCTCCACAAGTCTGGTTCATCCTTGGGAGCAATTTCCAAATGCCTGAAGGTACCACGTTGTCACGCCCTGACCTTAGTTATCTATGTTTTATGTATTATTTTGGTCAGGTCATGGTGTGACGAGGGTGGGTATGTGTGTTTTTGTCCTGTCTAGGGTTTTTGTATATCCATGGGGTTTTTGTGGTGACCTGAATTCGTTCCCAATCAGAGGTGGCTGTTTTTCGTTGTCTCTGATTGGGGATCCTATTTAGGTTGCCATTTTCCATTTTGGTTTTGTGGTTTATTCTCTATGTGTAGTTGCATGTCAGCACTCGGTCTATATAGCGTCACGTTAGTTTGTTAAGTGTTCTTTTTTTATTAAAAGAAGAATGATTCATATCACGCTGCGCCTTGGTCTCCTCTATACGACGAACTTGACACACGTTCATCTGTACAAACAATAGTAAGCAAGTATATACACCATGGGACCACGCAGCCGCCATACCGCTCAGGAAGGAAACGAACATACTTTGGTACAAAAAGTGCAAATCAATCCCAGAAAAAACAGCAAAGGACCTTGTGAATATGCTGGAGGAAACAGGTACAAAAGTATCTATATACACAGTAAAACGAGTCCTATATCGACATAACCTGAAAGGTGCTCAGCAAGGAAGACTACGGTTTGCAACTGCACATGGGGGACAAAGATTGTACTTTTCAGAGAAATGTCCTCTGGTCTGATGAAACAAAAATAGAACTGTTTGACCATAATAACCATCGTTATGTTTGGATGAAAAAGGGGGAGGCTTGCAAGCCGAAGAACACCATCCCAACCGTGAAGCACACCATCCCATCCTTGAAGCACGGGGGTGGCAGCATCATGTTGTGGGGGTGCTTTGCTGCAGGAGGGACTGGTGCCCTTCACAAAATAGATGGCATCACAAAATTATGTGGATATATTGAAGCAACATCTCAAGACATCAGTCAGGAAGTTAAAGCTTGGTCGCAAATGGGTCTTCCAAATGGACAATGACTCCAAGCATACTTCCAAAGTTGTGGCAAAATGGCTTAAGGACAACAAAGTCAAGGTATTGGAGTGGCCATCACAAAGCCCTGACCTCAATCCGATGAACACACAATCTTAGCTGAACATCGTTTGTTGCTATAAGCACAAACTTGGCAAGCTGTGCCAAGAGTGAATGGAGATGCATTGTATTCCAGATTCCCAGCAATTATCACACAAAAAACATACAAGGTTTCTGATGTCATTGTTTGCAGTTGTGCAGAGTGGATTTCCCCACAGTATAAACAAGTGCAATTTAAACCATTCATCATAGCAGGGTAAAGTTGCTCCTCTCTCTGTCTTCCCCTTCTAATGAGAAAGCTGTGAAATATAACACCAATGCATACGTGGTCATTATTCAGGAAAAAAGCATACATGAGTAGATACATCAAAAAGGTCATCATTGTGAATGAGGAAAAAAACTCCCACTGAATAACTACTCTTAGATTTATTCATTTTTAAAGGAATTTACTCTGAGTTTTAGTTTTACATCGCAGCATACAGTAAGGAAATCCATTTTCATCCACACTGGTCTAAGGTTATTACTTGGCACAGGTGCCCCAGAGAAGTTATGGAACATTTAACACAATGCATAAAGTTTTACAACTAAATCCCCTAGCTCCAAAGGCAATGATGGAATATCATATTGCTCAGGTGTTGCAATTCAGAGTCGATATTCTGTATTTCATGAAATACCATTCTCTTCCAGGGACATGGCCAATGATAGCAACTTTTATTAAGCACAAACGGAACACAGAAATTCCATTCTGAGGCACTGAAGAGCTATGCAGACAGGCTGCATTGCCAAAATCCCTCTCCCTTTAATTCTAGTCCTCGTTGCGGGGCGTTAATGACTTACACAACAGCTGTTTCACCAGGAGCGTTTGGGTTTATGATTCTTCCATGTGAACCATAACCACCCACAGTCAGACTGATGCACAGCAACCAGTGACTATCTCTGAGGTAAAACAACAGCGTTCTCCTCATTCTCCCACTCTCTCTCTCTCTGTCAAACACCTTCTCTTTCTGACATACACACACACTCAGACATACTCACTGTGTGTGTGTAATACATGTATGTGTTAGAGAGGACTAGAGAGAAAGAGAGGGGAGAGAGAAATCGAAATAAATAAAATCCCAGAGATAAAGAGAGAGAAATAACGGCAGAAATGTGATGGAGTGATAGCCCAGTCACTCATAGGATTAGAGTTACGACTCAGAGCTCGAACAAGCAAGAAATAACCCACTGCTGGGTCAAAAGATGTATGAACAATAATCTAGCAAGAAATAACCCACTGCTGGGTCAAAAGATGTATGAACAATAATCTAGCAAGAAATAACCCACTGCTGGGTCAAAAGATGTATGAACAATAATCTAGCAAGAAAGTAAAGCAACCCACTGATGGATCAAAATAAGATTTTGGGGGGTAATCCCAGTAACCCAACACATTGGGTTATTCACCGCGGTATTTATTTATAATAACCCAGCATGATTTCTGTGCTATAACCCAAATTCGGTTGCTTTTAACCCAGCATTTGTAGAGTGAGACAGAGAGAAGAGAGAGAGAGAGAGAGAGAGAGAGAGAGAGAGAAATGACAACCATCTGCTAGGGAGCCACTGGCGTTGACTCAGACAAATCCACCGTTCAGTGCATCTGTACCCGCTAACGTAATAATAAGGGTATTGTACCAAGTCTATTTTATACAATTAAAAGTGATGCTGGTGTCCTCATCTTGCAACTTTAAAATTACATCTGCAATACATTTGATGCACTGTTGATTAGAGAGAGGTTTGGTTTTCTGCCAATGATAGTCCACAGAGAGAGAGAGCAACTTCTAATGCACTGAACTTGGCTTTCTAGACAGCCATTGGTATTTGAACTGCTCTCTCACTCTTGAAAATCTGCATGAATTTATATTCATGCCTGCAAATGTTCAGACTCATGATACAAGTATGACTCATAGCTTACCTTCAAACAATACAAATTGTTTGCTGTGTCCAAATCACATACATGTAGGCTATAGCAGGTGTGATTTCAACAGCTGACTGCACCTGTTTGACACATTCACCCCAAGGTGCAAAATAAGCCCACCACACTCATTCTCTCTGTGTCACGCAAGAGCTGAGCTTGTCATATGTAATGTTTTCACTTATCTGGCTGTGGTCATACTCAGTATGTTGAGTCTAATGTGATGGGAGGTTACCTACCTCCAACATCTTGCAATACAGGTGTGCAGATAGCCGAGGGCAAGACCAGAGCAACGGGTTGAGTTTGCAGTGTGGGCTCTAATATCACATATTTTACTTTAAAATGACGTCAGAGGGGTGTCAGCCGAAGCAGGACTGGCAGATTGTCAGTCTGTGAAAGGCACGGAGAGGCAGGGAGATATAGCACCGGGTGATAACACTGCACTCTCTCTTCAAATGACAAGTGCTTATTTTCCCCTATACCGCGCGCAGCATCTCGCGCTCATAGACTCACTCTTCCAAAATAACTCGTCTTCTCACTTGGTCTCCTGTTTCTTTTTTCTTTTTTAACCTATTACTTACATTAATTTGTTCAAAGATGTACGAAATGTGCAATTTTAGCCAAAGGTGACCTGTCTGCATGTCGAAATTCATCGGTGCATCTTTTCGGGGTTGACTGTTATAACCGTCCAAACTGGGTAGGCTATCTATCCCGATGTTTTGCGATGCTCTGCCTCTCAGCAATTTAGAAAAGTGCGTGGTCATTTTCAGCGCCGAATCCACAGATGCCGCCGACGAATCACCTTGCCTTTCCGGTGTAATTTTTCACAGCCCTTTGACTGTCCAGTGGAGTAAATTCGATGATTTATATAAAGACAAAGTTTGACCGTCACAAGTGGTCAGCGGGCACCTTTTGGTAATCGGACAGTGGACGGACCACCTGTCCACGGGCTCGGTGCGTCCTTATCAAATTGAAGGAAAGATAATTGCAAAGTCCAATATATTTGCATCGTCTCGCCTTTGGTGGTGTAATAGCAGGATTTACATCATATCTGGAGTAATTTTATGTGCGCAATATTGAAGGATATAGCCTTAGAATGTTTGCATTAATGACATTTGGAGTAAGGTACATCACTTGAGTGTATTAGACACTATAGACTTTTGTGGAAACCATCTAAATGTGAGGAAACCTGGAAAACTGACTTGTTGTTGAGAAAATTTGGATAAAACGGTCTATTGCACGCAGGTAAGAAGAATTTAGTCTCTACCTTATGTAATTAGCTTTATATAAGTTTCACTGTAAGTGGAACATGTCTCTGGGTGTTATTTAATCTAAAAATGTTATTGTTTCATATTTGCATACGCCCATATCGAACGCTCTCTCTTCATAATCTATGCCATTTCAAGTGTTATGAGCGTCTTCTGGAATTGAATATTAGCCTACTGTATCGATTGTAGGGTTCACAGGAAACATAAATATTGTGTCTATAGTGTGTTTATTGGCACAATGTTTTTTACATTGTGCATTCAATATGTTGAATGTGTGAGTTCATTTTGTGAGCTTCAACAGAAGACTGTTTCCAGCTTTATGATGAGAAATTGAGAAAAACTTTCACTTACCGTACGCTGGGGGTCGCCAAAGGTACATGCTGCTGCTCTACATGACTGCAAGCCCTTGTTGGCAAATAGGTTGACACACACCAGGGGCGTAATCACAGGTGGGACCGGGGCGGCGTAAGCACGGGTGGGCCCAAGCACACCCACTGGGAAGCCAGGACTACCCAATCAAATTGAGAAAAAATAAGCTCTTTTACATGTCATTGTTCCAAAAGGGGTGTTATTTGTCTTTTTACCAAAACATGCAAGCAGTGCACTGGGTTAGTCAGATTTGATTGAATATAACAGAACAGATGGGCTGGAATGTAAAAAATAACTAACTGAAAGCCACACCCGTAATAAGCCACAAATATGACCGCATTGAGGCATATGTCACTGTGCTTCTATCCCTATATGCACCAAAATGAGAGCTTGGGACTTATAACGTTCGATCTGCAAAAGATGATTCTGAGGTAATTGGCTTTAAATGTTCTGAACCCTTATTGGTTTGAATGGTGTCGGAAATTTTTTATCTTGCAACATGAATTGGGGTATTTAGAGGACTATATAGTACTGTATCCCCCAATTTTCTTTTACACAAATGCAGATAGAACCTTATAGTCCAAAGCTCTCTCCATGCCACTGCCTATTTAATGTGTTAATTTAGCGAACTAAACACATCTGTATTTTAGCTTTAATTAGCTTTATAAATGCTATATTTTCTCTCAGCCTCATGGCAAAATGTGTGGAATAGCATGAGATGAGCTATAAAACTGCACATCTTCCTCTCTACCCCATGGCAAAATGTGTAGAATTGCAGGAAATTTGCCTTAAAACAGCAACATTTTCCATCAGTTTCATGGCACAAAGTGTAGAATAGCATGAGATTAGCTATACAATTGCTAAATGTTCTCTTTGCTCCAATGGCAACATGTGGAAAATTGCCGAAAGTTATCAGCTGTTTTTGGCCAACCCAAATTTCTGCAGGCCTACCCACCCACCATTAATTTCTGGCTACGCCACTGACACACCCACACACACTTTCTCATTGCCTAACACAAGAAAAATATGTATGAATTACAAGCCATTAGTTGTACCAGAACTGTCAACCCTGTTTCAAAGAGACAATGCTATAATAACCCTTGCAATGGGCGATTTTACTTGTATATGACCATTATGTGGCCATAGGCCTACAGTACATGCTTGGTCTTATGAATTGGCTAATATGTCTTTATGAGATAGCACCATTCATCACCACTAGATTCTTTGAAGTTTGTTCCTGTGGCTGGCCACATTAGAGCAGAGCTAATGTAAGCACATCCATCTTGCCAAGTATGTTAATGTTTACTGTTAATGTTTACGACAGCGGTTACAAGAGCAGCGGAAAGTATCAAAAGCCAAGTGACATCCACCGTGGCACAGTGCCCCACCTTGTTACTCAGAGCACACAGCTGGTTAAATGCCTCTAACGAACTAGCTACTCCCTCTCACAAACTCAACATCAACTGAACATCACTTCATTAAAGCCTCACAGCCAGTGATTCATACTGAATTCTGCAGTGTTCAGATAGAATGAGGCTGGTTGTTTAGTTGAGACAGGTCCCCCTCTGTGAGAGGCAGAAGAGGTGCGTTTTATTCATTTTTATTCAGAAGGATCTTTAATTAGAAAAATAATAGTATGGGAGTGAATCAGCCTTTCAGGTGATTCAATGAACACAGAGTGGGAGGGATCCTACTAATTAGAACACCATTTCATGCTGAATTGTGCCTCTAATCACTAAACATGTATTTATTTCCCACAAACAATGTTAATTAGGTATTAAGGATAATGTTGAGGGTTGACTTCACATTTGAATGATAATACGTTTGAACAGAGCATTGCTTTTGAAGATGCAGAAATTAGAAGCCTTTAGAATGATTGGTCAAGTCAATGATATCACAGTTACTGTAGAGAGCTAGAGATCGAGTCCCACAACCCACAACAGTTCTCTGCCCCCGCTTTAAAATGCCATTCATTATCTTTATATAAAAACTGGTTTAATCAGGCTGAAATATCATTGAAACAATTCTGAGATGCAGCGTTCCATATTGAGATTCAGTGTTTTCAATCTGGTTATGTTTTGAAACGTGATACACTATGCGTGTTACAGTGTGTGTATGTGTGTCTGTGTTTAGGAGAGTATATTGTGCATGAGGTGCAGTTGATTTGAACATCTGAAGGTGTAATAATACCACCATGTGTTGCTATATGTTAAATGCAACAGGAAACATAAATAGTGTAGTATCTACAGTAATCTGCTCATCTATGTTGTTTGTAGACTGGAAATGAGCCATTTTGGACCTTTTCAAACGTCAGCTGAAAGTTTTCTTTTAGCTTTACACAGTGACACTGATTAAATGAATATTTGTTTTGCTTTAAATAATAAAGAGGCACAGGATTTTATTGAATAGGACTTTCTGTGTTTACAAATGTAACAGCAAATTCCTACACCTTCTGCTGCAGAAGTTCCTCCATTGGGCTGGAAATATGGCTGGCTAGAAACGCCTGAGCGCTCAACACAGTATTGACTAACCAAGCACGAAAGCATTGCTCATTATGCTAATCGAATATGTTGCCTACAGGGAGATGTGCCTACATGTTGTCTATACAGCAAGAATGTGGTAGGAAAGCATGTCACCTATTTGTGCCTTTTTATATGACCAAAGTTACTACTACTAAAGGTGAATGAAAATGATTTATCTACGGAATAGGCTATTAACTCTTTGTGAACAGTTTCAAATGATGTAGACATTGTTCCCTTGAATCCCATCACCCCCAGGGTTCTCTCCTGGTATCTAAAAGCATAGTATGTGGGAGTGCCCCAAGGTATTGATAGTTTTAAAAATGAAAAACAAAAACGCTGCACACTGCTCTTCATGCTCCCAGGTGATTTTATAGTCTTAAAAGTGTCCCTAAATGGTTTGTTCTATTTAAAGATACTCCTCCTTATATTTCTCCTCACTGTGATGGTATAGGATAATAGAGTAAGTATGTGTGCTTGGCTCATCTTAACCAATAGGGATTCCTCCCACTCTCTTCCTTCTTGGCATCAATGGTGTTTAATATAAGGTCTTCCACATGAAATAATCTTAATATATACACTACGCGACAAAGGTATGTGGACACCTGCTCATCGAACAACTCAATCCAAATCATGGGCATTAATATGGAGTTGGTCACCCCTTTGCTGCTATAATAGCCTCCACTTTTCTGGGAAGGCTTTCCACTAGATGTTTGAGCATTACTGTGGGGACTTTCTCCCATTCAGCCACAAGAACATTAGTGAGGTCGGGCACTGATGTTGGGTGATTAGACCTGGCTCGCAGTCGGCGTTCCAATTCATCCCAAAGGTGGTCGATGGGGTTGAGGTCAGGGCTCTGTGCAGGCCAGTCAAGTTCTTCCACACCGATCTTGACAAACCATTTCTGTATGTACCTTTCTTTGTGCATGGGGGCATTGTCATGCTGAAACAGAAAATGGCATTCCCCAAACTGTTAACACAAAGTTGAAAGCACAGAATTATCTAGAATGTCATTGTATGCTGTAGCGCTAAGATTTTTCTTCACTGGAACTAAGGGGCTTAGCCCGAACCATGAAAAATAGCCCCAGACCATTATTCCTCCCACACCAAACTTTACAGTTGGCACTATGTAGCGTTCTCCAGGCATCCGCCAAACCCAGATTAGTCCGTCGGACTCCCAGATGGTGAAGTGTGATTCATCACTTCGAAGAACGCGTTTCCCCTGCTCCAGAGTCCAATGGCGGCGAGCTTTACATCACTCCAGCCAACACTTGACATTGCACATTGTGATCTCAGACTTAGATCTTAGTTTGGAACTCAGTAGTGAGTGTTGCAACCGAGGACAGATGATTTTTACACGCTACGTGCTTCAGCACTCGGCAGTCTTGTTCTGTGAGCTTGTGTAGTCTACCACTTCATGGCTGAGCTGTTGTTTCTCCTAGACGTTTCCACTTCACAATAACAGCACTTACAGTAAACAAGGGCACCTCTAGCAGGGCAGAAATTTGACGAACTGACTTGTTGGAAAGGAGGCATCCTATGACGGTGCCAAGTTGAAAGTCAATGAGCTTTTCAGTAAGGCCATTCTACTGCCAATGTTTGTCTATGGAGATTGCATGGGGGTGAGCTCGATTTTATATACCTGTCAGCCACGGGTGTGGCCGAATCCACTAATTCGAAGGAGTGTCCACATACTTTTGTCTTTATAGTGTATATTTTTTGTCAATGTTTTGCCATCAAACTTGTGGCAGTTGTGAAAAAAATTAATAGTTGGAAGAGTTGCAAAGTTAATTAAAAATAATGCCCTTGTTGATGAGATGTTTTTTTCATTCATTTGGCTATTTTCTCTTGAACCATATTAGTATACTAGTATAATAGTTCCCTACAAATGCTGTTTTGAACACAGATATAATAAATTAATAGTAGATATGAAGTTATTCAACTATAAATAACCTAAGTTACGATAGATTGCCATAGATTTTTTGTTAATAATCAAAATTACTGAAGATTCCGGTAACTTTAGTAAATTAACGGAATCTTTGCAAACCTAGTCACACATGTGACGTTCCCTACGGTGAGCCCTGGCAGTGGTCAGGTAGATCAGACAGCTACTGACGCTGGAGGGGAGGACTTGGCAGGGCTGCCCGGATCCTTTGGGAGGGGGTGAAGGGTTGGTGTTTTTTTTAGTGTGTCTTCAAAAAAGATTATCAATGGATCCTACAGATTGAAAATGTATGGCTATGATTTTGTCAACTTTCTATGAGCCAAGGGATGTAACTGGTTGTTTTAATGATGGATGGTTTCTATGGACCTGAATTTAAATATTTTTTCCTAACCATTTCCTGACATCTCTTATTTTTGAGTGTGCAAAATAGCCCAGTGCACATAGTTTTACATATGTCATGGCTTATGCAATATATCAATATATGGTTCATAAGCAATCTTATTTTTCAATATGCCCTCAATGAAAATGATGAAACAACATATTATTAGGGTTAGGCCTCGTGATACATTGCAAAGAATGTAAATGTTATTATATTGAGATAATTCAGTTAAAATTACTTGTGAGTTGATCCCGCTCACCAAGAAAAGGCATTTTCTTGTTTTCATTAATTTAGCTTACCCAGAAATGCATCAAGATAATTTGTATTGTTTTAAGATATTCTGACTTGTTTCAAGCCTTTTTTAGGTTAAAGTAAGAACAATTATCTGCCAGTGCACTAAGACAATTTGTCTTGGTAAGATGTCTTATTAAGATCAAATAACTTGAAATGAGGTCATTTATCTTACCCCACTTGTATCAAGCTTTTTTGGGGGTTAAAATAAGCAAAAGTATCTACCAGCGCACTAAGAAAATGTACCTTGGTAAGACATCAAGTCAATGCATTCTAATGGTAGGAGATATATAGGTAAGATTAAAAAAAATAAAAAACTGCAGTCTAGACTAGCGTCATGTCCAGAGGGTGCACACCAAGCTGCCTTACGCTACAGAAACAGGAGATGGGCTTCTGGCCTATGGGGCTTTCTAGCTCAAACAAGGCTATTTAATTACTATGTGTGATTTTACCAAGTAGCCTACCTCCCTTTACTTGTGTGTCAACTACTGTAGTGCATTATGAAGTAAACCTCAATCTGATATTCAGATTCTTAATAGCCTTTATGGGGGTTATTAACTGGAGCCTCTGGAGCGTGATTAACCTCATTTGCTGTGAAAAAGGCTGTGTTGCATCTCTGAGCTTCCCTTCTGTGGAGGATTATGTGTGTGTGTGTGTGTGTGTGTGTGTGTATATGTGTGTGATTACTAACACCCTGCACTCAGCAGTCTGATAAACCCATGAGGAGGGGGAAGCAGAACTGGTCCATGTGACACACAGCAGTGACAGTAAATCAAATCCAAATCAAATGTTATTTGTCGCATGCTTTGTAAACAACAGGTGTAGACTAACAGTGAAATGCTTACTTTTCATCACACACTGACTGGCACCACCAGCTCGGACCACACTATTAACACCTGACATAACAGTATACATCTTAGTTTGACAAAAGGTGTGATGGGTCTGCACTCAAAAATATGTTTCAAAAAGCTTACTTCATTTTAAAAATGATTTCAATTATTTTCACTGCATCAGGGATGGCGTGCACAGACATTTAGGTTCTGCAGTCTTCTTCAGTGTGTAGGTACAAATCTTTTTAATTAAAAACAGCATTTGTAGGGAACACAGGTGAGCACGAAGGGAAATTGAGGGCATCAGGAGTGAACCATTCATGAATCAGTTGCCTTACAGTAGTTGTCTGCTCACTTGGATACATTATATCAATTCATGAGATAGCTTACCACAAAGGACATTAGACTCAGACGTTCATAAATATGTAGGGCTAACTCATAAACGATATGCAACATTTTATATGGACAGTGTTCTCGTCTAACAGTCTGAATTTGGCCAAAAGGAATGAGGTGAAATATAGTTATTTGTTTAATCCGTGTGGGGATACAGAATTACATTTATATACAGTTCTTTAGTTCTTTAGAAATTAGTCAGACCCCTTGACTTTTTCCACATTTTGTTACGTTACAGCATAAAATTGATACTTTTTTTCTCAGCAAATCTGCACACAATACCCCATAATGAAAAAGTGAAAACTAGTTTTTAGAAGTGTTTGCAAATGTCAAATCAAATCAATTTGATGTTTTTTTAATGGACAAAAATGTGCTTTTCTATCAAAAACAAGGACATTTCTAAGTGACCCAAACTTTTGAATGGTAGTGTAAATTAGCAAAAAAATCTAAAAACCCGTTTTTGCTTTATGTGGTATTGTGTGTAGATTGACGAGGAAACATTTTAGAATAAGGCTGTAGCATAACAAAATGTGGAAAAAGTCAAGGGGTCTGAATACTTTCTGAAGGCACTGTATCCTTGGGCAGCAGGCAGCCTAGTGGTTAGAGCGATGGGCCAGTAACCAAAAGGTTGCTAAGATCAAATCCACAAGGTAAAAATCTGTCGTTCTGCACCTGAACAAGGAAGTTAACCCACTGTTCCTTGGCTGTCATTGTAAATAAGAATTTGTTCTTAACTGACTTGCCTAGTTAAATAAAAAAATAAAAAACTCCACACTACTTCTCTTTGGAGTAATTTGTTGTCGTAATCATCTCCTCTCGGCGGGGTGGATGAACTTTTTCAATCCTAGCAAAACGCAATTCATTAATATAATTATTTTGTTCTCTAAAGTGTCTCGCAGCTGGCGAGGTCATATCTTCATGTCGGAAAGTGGATTTATGTTCTCATAGGCCGCGGGATGTTTTTCCAAATAAATCTTATTGTAAGAACACTAACATAGAAATAAGTTATTTCGTAGTGCAAGTTATACATTGCTTTATCTCATAGGTTCTAGAGGTCTGAGGGCATACAAAGTTATAACATTTCCTTATTTTGTTTGCTACATGAGGTATATGATCTACATCCTTTTATGAATGCCTCTTTTCTCTCTCTGACCACATCTGATTTAACCAATATGTTTGATAGATTTCTTAATCATTTATAGGTGAATAAAGGTGGATTCTGGAAGGCAGAATTTATAGAGGAGTCAGATGATACTATATGCCAGTGTTTGGCAATAGACTTGATGCCATTACAACTTGCTCACCTGTGTTTCCTACAAATGCTGTTTTGAATTCAAAATATTTGTACCTACACACTGAAGAAGGCTGCAAAGCCAAAACGTCTATGTACACTATCCCTGATGCAATAACAAATAATAAAAAACACAAAATTAGGAAATCTTTATTAAATATATTTTTGAGTACGGACCCATCACACCTTTGGTACGTCTGAATCACGGGTGTTACGCGCCAGCCAAGCTTCTGGGAGAGCGCAATGGTCCCCTTTTGAATACATCTCAGTTTCTCCAAGCTGCACAACCTGATCTTCTAAATTTGATTAGCGAGTTATAGAATGGCCACAGTATGTGTTGGAGGTGATCAGACCTTGTACTATAGAACAGCACTGTCTGTTAATGTCAGTCAGAATCAGTGGCGGTCAGTGCTGTTAATTTTTATTTATTTTATTTATATTACAGCATATTGGATGACTGCTATTCATATTCCAATCACCCAGTTCAATGTAACAGCGATAGATTTAGGTTACTACATGATACTCACATTTTCCCTATACCCATCATGAGGTTGCTACAACCTAGCCTATGAATGAAAGTTTACAACGTTGGTGCACACTGGTCGAGAGAAAATTTGAGGTGACAGTGACACAGACAAACAGTGAGTGATACATTTAATACCGCCTTGCACACTCCTGCCTGTGTAATCATTAGTCCAACTGTTGCAAAAGGGAGTTTCGATTGGACAAATTCTGGTATTTATTACCATTTTGTTCCGTTTGCTTCCGTTTAAAAATGTTTTTTCAACAGAATCGGCAGAATGAATACAACCCTGATCACGCGTAAACACAACTAACTTTCATAGCAGCCACGGTGTATTCCTTCTTGCATCTATGCATCTCCTCCTCTCACCTTTTACCTTCACTTGTGGACTTCAATGCACAACACAACAGGTGTATGTGACCAGGGGGGAAAAAATGTACACGCCAAACCATAACTGCTACACACAGCCTACATCGTTGTCACCATATTAGCTAAAGTAACGTCATAGTCAGCATAGGTAATAGAACTAACGAGTTAGTAAACCTGCTACAATCATGCAGTTTAACACTTACAGTGGCGGGCCCCGGTGGCAATACATTTGTAAAGAGAAAGCTTATTGATTCACTGAACGGTGTTAAAGGAAGACTCAGCATTATTACATCAGCATACACAGCGGGGTGACTTCCTGCTTACAGAAACAGCAACAGCAGGATTCAAGACTGATACTAATTTGCGACCTCCCTTGAGGCATGCCCATGTTGGGAAGAGCCAATAGCGGCAGTATTGGCAGATTTTAATTTTGTTGTTGATATTTATAAGCAGGATTTTGCATCGCTGTGTATGAATTGAGGTACCAAATACAGTGCCTTCAGAAGGTATTCACACCTCTCAACTTTTTCTACATTTTGTTGTTTAACAGCCTGAATGTAAAATGTATTAAATTTCGTTTTTGTGTCACTGGCCTACACACAATACCCCATAATGTCAAAGTGGAATTATGTTTTTTGATATTTATAGAATTAAAAATGAAAAGCTGAAATCTTGAGTCTGTAAGTATTCAACCTCTTTGTTATGGCAAGCCTAAATAAGTTCAGGAGTAAAAATGTGACCCGATTCAAGAAACTAGGCGCATGTGGCAAGTCATGACTTCACAGGAGTCATTTGAATGCAATTTTTTTTGTTTTTTTAAGAAATGCCTTCTCAAATATGTGAACTTTCATGTTGTCACACCCTGACCATAGTTTGCTTTGTATGTTCTATGTTTTGTTTGGTCAGGGTGTGATCTGAGTGGGCATTCTATGTTGGATGTCTTGTTTGTCTGTTTCTGTGTTTGGGCCTGATATGGTTCTCAATCAGAGGCAGGTGTTAGTCATTGTCTCTGATTCGGAGCCATATTTAGGTAGCCTGTTTTGTGTTGGGTTTTGTGGGTGATTGTTCCTGTCTTTGTGTTTGTTACACCAGATAGGGCTGTTTTCGGTTTTTCACGTTTCTTGTTTTTGTATATTGTTTTATTTTCATCTTTATTAAAGATGTATCTAAATAACCACGCTGCGTTTTGGTCCGCCTCTCCTTCAACAGAAGAATCCCATGACACATGTGCCTTAATAACAAACTTGTATGCCATCTGTAAATACAAATAAAATTGTTTAATTGTGAGCCTTGTTCGTTAAGCCACAGAAAAAAACATCAACCTTCCCACTAGCCATGATTGGCTGAGTTAATGAGTGGGCTTGTCACGCCCTGACCATAGTTTACTTTGTATTTTCTATGTTTTGATTGGTCAGGGTGTGATCTGAGTGGGTATTCTATGTTTCATGTCTTGTTTGTCTATTTCTATGTTCAGCCTGATATGGTTCTCAGTCAGAGGCAGGTGTTCGTCATTGTCTCTGATTGGGAACCATATTTAGGTAGCCTGGGTTTCACTGTGTGTTTGTGGGTGATTGTTCCTGTCCTATGTGTCCACACTATATAGGCTGTTAGGGTTTCGTTTCGTTACGTTTTGTTTTGTAGTATTGTATTGGAGATTCGTGTTTCGTATTATTAATAAACATGGATCGTAAACCACACGCTGCATTTTGGTCCGACTCTCCTTCGTATGAAGACGAAACTCATTACAGAATCACCCACCACCAACGGACCAAGCGGCGTGTCAACAGGCAGCAGCAGCAGCAAAAAGAGGAGTTACGTTGTAAGGATTTCTGGACATGGGAGGAAATCCTCGACGGGAGAGGACCCTGGGCTAAACCAGGGGAGTATAGCCGCACCAAGGTGCAGCCGAAGAAGGAACAGAGGCAGCAGGAGCAGCAGCAGCCGCAGTGGGAGAGAGCGTCATGGGAGTATGAATTAGATAATGGTGGACCATGGGCTCAACCGGGAGAATATCGCCGTCCCAAGGAAGAACTGGAGGCGGCGAAAGCTGAGAGGCGCAAATATGAGGAAGTAGCACGACGGAGCGAATGGAAGCCCGAGAGTAAGCCTCAAAAATTTCTTGGGGGGGGGCTAACAGGGAGTATGGCTACGCCAGGTCGCAGACCTGAGCCAACTCCCCCTGTTTATCGTGAGGAGCCAAGGAGGAGACCAGAACCGGTGTTGGAGGTAAGCGAAGCAGAGACTGTGAAGGAGTTAATGGGGAAATTGGAGGAGAGTGAAATGAGGGAGTTGCTGTGTTGGTGCTTTAAATATGATATTCGCCCGAAGGAGCGTGTCGGGGATTTATTGGCACCTGGGTCAGTGCTCTCTACTCGTCCTGAGGTGCGTGCTAGTCAGCTGGTGAAGACAGTGCCAGTCTCACGCACCAGGCCTCCTGTGTACCTCCCTAGCCTTGCATGTCCTGTGCCAACACCGCTCTCAAGATCTCCAGTACGCCTTCACGGTCTAACCCATCCTGTGCCACCTCCACACCCCAGCCCTCCGGTAGCAGCTCCCCGCACTAGGCTTCCTGTGCGTGTCCTCGGCCCAGTACCACCAGTGCCAGCACCACGCATTAGGCCTACAGTGCGCCTCGCCTGTTTAGCGCTGTCGGAGCCTTCCTCCTCTCCAGCGCTGTCGGAGTCTCTCACCTGTTCAGCGCTGCCAGAGCCTTCCTCCTCTTCAGCGCTGTTGGAGTCTCCCGCCTGTTTAGCGCTGTCAGAGCTTTCCGCCTCTACAGCGTTGCCGGAGTCTCCCGCCTGTTCGGAGCTGCCAGTCTGCATGGAGCTGCCAGTCTGCATGGAGCTGCAAGTTTGTATAGAGCTGCCAGTCAGCAAGGAGCTGCCAGTATGCATAGAGCTGCCAGTCTGCAAGGAGCTGCCAGTCTGCAAGGAGCCGCCAGAGCTGCCAGTCTGCAGGATGCTGCCAAAGCTGCCAGTCTGCAAGGAGCCGCCAGAGCTGCCAGTTTGTAAGGAGCCGCCGGAGCTGCCAGTTTGTAAGGAGCAGCCAGGGCCGCCAGTTAGCAGGGAGCAGCCAGGGCCGCCAGTTAGCAGGGAGCAGCCAGGGCCGCCAGTCAGCATGGAGCAGCCAGGGCCGCCAGTCAGCATGGAGCAGCCAGAGCAGCCAGGGCCGCCAGTCAGCATGGAGCAGCCAGAGCAGCCAGGGCCGCCAGTCAGCATGGAGCAGCCAGAGCTGCCAGTCAGCATGGAGCAGCCAGAGCAGTCTGCCAGCATGGAGCAGCCAGAGCTGCCAGTCAGCATGGAGCAGCCAGAGCAGCCAGTCTGTGTCGACCAGTCTCTTCCAGATCTGCCAGTCGTCCAGACTCTTCCAGATCTGCCCGTTGTCCAGACTCTTCCAGATCTGCCCGTCGTCCAGACTCTTCCAGATCTGCCAGTCGTCCAGACTCTTCCAGATCTGCCAGTCGTCCAGACTCTTCCAGATCTGCCAGTCGTCCAGACTCTTCCAGATCTGCCAGTCGACCAGACTCTTCCAGATCTGCCCGTCGTCCAGACTCTTCCAGATCTGCCCGTCGTCCAGACTCTTCCAGATCTGCCAGTCGTCCAGACTCTTCCAGATCTGACAGTCGACCAGACTCTTCCAGATCTGCCAGTCGACCAGACTCTTCCAGATCTGCCAGTCGACCAGACTCTTCCAGATCTGCCAGTCGACCAGACTCTTCCAGATCTGCCAGTCGTCCAGACTCTCCCAGATCTGCCAGTCGTCCAGACTCTCCCAGATCTGCCAGTCGACCAGATTCTCCCAGATCCGCCAGTCGACCAGATTCTCCCAGATCCGCCAGTCGACCAGATTCTCCCAGATCCGCCAGTCGACCAGATCCTCCCAGATCCGCCAGTCGACCAGATTCTCCCAGATCCGCCAGTCGACCAGATTCTTCCAGATCTGCTAGTCGACCAGGATCTGCTGAAACCGCCAGCCAGCCAGGTTCTGGTAGTTTCTACTACCTGCCTGGGCTTCCTCTCAGTGCTGAGCTTCTTCTCAGTGCTGAGCTTCCTCTCAGTGCTGAGCTACCCATCTGTCCCGAGTTACCTCTGTCCCGAGCTGTCCCTCTGTCCCATGTTATCATTGTGGTGGGTAACCTATTTAGGGACGTTTAGGAGGGGGATTAAAACTGTCATGGAGTGGGGTCCACGTCCAGCGCCAGAGCCGCCACCGCGGACAGATGCCCACCCAGACCCTCCCCTATAGGTTCAGGTTTTGCGGCCGGAGTCCGCACCTTGGGGGGGGGATACTGTCACGCCCTGACCATAGTTTACTTTGTATTTTCTATGTTTTGATTGGTCAGGGTGTGATCTGAGTGGGTATTCTATGTTTCATGTCTTGTTTGTCTATTTCTATGTTCAGCCTGATATGGTTCTCAGTCAGAGGCAGGTGTTCGTCATTGTCTCTGATTGGGAACCATATTTAGGTAGCCTGGGTTTCACTGTGTGTTTGTGGGTGATTGTTCCTGTCCTATGTGTCCACACTATATAGGCTGTTAGGGTTTCGTTTCGTTACGTTTTGTTTTGTAGTATTGTATTGGAGATTCGTGTTTCGTATTATTAATAAACATGGATCGTAAACCACACGCTGCATTTTGGTCCGACTCTCCTTCGTATGAAGACGAAACTCATTACAGGGCTGGACATGCTGAGAGATGAGTTCGGAGGCTTCTATCTATTTGAGCTTGTCAGTCTGTGTTGGTAATACTGTCGAACGCGGCTTTAAAATGTATTGTGTAGTGGCGATGCATAACTGTTGCTCTCCACTTTCTGGAAGATCAAGTTTCGAACTCAGTGGAATTAGAGCAGCTATTCCCAAACTGGGGTACGTGCAATGCCGTCGGGGGTATGCCAAATAAAAATGTGATTCACAGTTTCAAACAGTCCGATTTTTCAACTTGGCAATACATTTGGGTGATGTTTTTTTCTCGCCTCAGTAGCCTCGTTTCACTGCCAAAGCTAAAATGAAACCATCTAGTGTTCAGTGAAATAACACAATGTCAAATACAGGTAGCCTAGTCAAATAATTAACATCCAATCACATTAACTGGAAAAATAAGCCACGGGAGTTTTTTTTGTGAGAATTCTGATGACTTTTGAGTAGTAAGACATTGATAAAAGCAATAGATACCATTAATAAGAAGGGTCTAGCAGCGTCTTATATGGTGAGCTACCGAGTGGCTAGGACAGTCAAGCCCCATACTATTGTAGAGGACTTCATTCTTCCTGCTGCCGTGGATAATGCTGGGGGGAAAAGCTAAAAAAAATATACAGAAAATGCCTTCATCAAACAACACTGTTTCACGACGCATCATTGACATGGCAGGATATGTTTTGAAACGATTACTGTTTCGCATACAAGCCAGTGAATTCTATGCGTTACAGCTGGATGAGTCACTGGATGGCACAGCTTGTTACATTTATACTGAGTCAATTAAGGAAGACATTCTGTTCTGTGAACAACTAGAAACTAGGACAACAGGAGAGGATATTTTTAAAGTACTGGACATCTCTGTGACATCAAATGGACTTTGGTAGTCAAGATGTGTTGGTATCTGTACTGATGACACAAAGTGGTAACGCGCGTGCAAGCAGTTGCTCCCGACGCTACTTGGGGACACTGCAGCATCCACTAAGAGGCTCTTGCTGCCAAGGGAATGCCTGACAGGTTGAAGACGTTTTGGACATTACAGTGAAAATGGTTAACTTTGTTAAAGTAAGTCCCCTGAACACTCGTGTATTTTCTGCATTATGCAATGATATGGGCAGCGATCATGTAACGCTTTCACAACATTCAGAAGTTGGCTGGTTGTCAAGGGGCAAAGTATTGACAATTTTTTTTAAATTGAGAGACGAGCTTTCTTTACTGACCATCATTTTCACTTGTCTGACCACTTGCGTGATGATAGGCCAGTCGTGTGAGAAACCTATCTGGGTGATGTTTTTTCTCGTCTGAATTATCTGAATCTAGGATTACAAGGACTCTTCTCAACTATATTTAATGTGCTGGACAAAATTGAGGCTATGATTAAGAAGTTGGAGCTCTTCTCTGTCTGCATTAACATGGACAGCACACAGATCTTTCCATCATTGTATGATTTTTTTGTGTGCAAATGAACTCAAGCTTACAGACAATGTCAAATGTGATATAGCGAGCACCTAAGTGAGCTGGGTGTGCAATTACGCAGCTATTTTCCTGAAACGGACGACACAAACAACTGGAATCATTATCCCTCTAGTCCAGTTACCGATATCTGAACAAGAGTGCCTCATCAAAATTGCAACAAGCGGTTCTGTGAAAATGTAATTTAATTAATTAGAAGCCACTGCCAAATCGGATAGGGCTGCACTCAGAGTATCCTGCCATGGCAAGTCGTGCTGTTAAGACACTGATGCCCTTTGCAACCACATACCTATGTGAGAGTGGATTCTCGGCCCTCACCAGCATGAAAACTATATACAGGCGCAGACTGTGTCTGGAAAATGATTTAAGACAGATTCTCTCCAATACAACCCAACATCGCAGAGTTATGTGCTCCTTTCAAGCACACCCTTCTCATTCACCTGTGGTGAGTTATTCACAATTTTTGATTAACAAATAAGGTTTTATTTGTAATATATTTATATTATTATTTGTGCCCTGGTCTTATAAGAGATCTTTGTCACTTCCCACGAGCCAGGTTGTGACAAAAACGCACACTCATTCTTATGTTTAATAAATGTTTTGTATAGTGTGTGTGTGTGTGGCAGGCTTACAATGATGGCAAAAAACAACATTTGAGAGTGCGCTGACCCTGGTGCTAGAGGGGGTATGCAGCTGGAGGTTGACTGTTTGAAGAGGTACTGGACTGTAAAAAAGTTTGGGAACGACTGAATTAGAGAATGATAGCTGAAGACATGGAGAAAACACCTGTCTCCGGATGACATATTCAAACTAAGGACAATTGTGGTATGGCATTCCTGACAGGGAGACAGGAAAGATAGTCCAGTGTTAGCTAGCTACATTTTCAGATATTGTCACGATCGTCGTAAGCATACTCGGACCAAAGTGCAGTGCGATATGGGTTCCACATGTTTATTCAATGAAACACTGGAGTGCTCATAGGCAACACAAAAACAAGATCCCACAAAACACAGTAGGGAAATGGTTGCCTAAATATGATCCCCAATCAGAGACAACGATAAACAGCTGCCTCTGATTGGGGACCATACCAGGCCAACATAGAAATAAACACATTAGATCACCCACCCTAGTCACACCCCGACCTAACCAAAATAGAGAATAAAAATGCTCTCTATGGTCAGGGCGTGACAGATATGACAAGTTTCTAATTTGACAGTGGTTTCATTTCAAGCTAAAGTGTGCTAGGTAGCTAACGTTAGCTGGCTGGCTCCCTAGGTGACGTTATTATTTGTATCCCAGAGCTGTATTCATGCAGGGTAGCAACGACATGATGGTGTTGTGTTCATTGTTGTTTAACTAGCTAACATTACGCTAACATTACGTGACGTGTGTGATCTTAAAAGTTTTTCAACACCCGTTGAATATGGCCTGTGTCAGTAAACGTCTGCAAAAAAGCGTAATGAAATTGTTGCCAGCAGAGCTGGATAGGCTGTTTTCATGTTATCCATAGGTTAACAAATTCTCGACCAGAGCATCAAGTGTGCGCTCCGAGAGCGAAACGAGATGGGTGGGGCTAATGCTTAAGAGGGTGTGATCAATGGTGAATGGGTGGAGCTCTTCACTAGATACCAAAACATTCAAAGGCCATATTCTCAAAGTTGATCAACTTTCAAAGCAGAATTACTTTCCCATTGTTCCACAAATGCAGTGTATGATATACCATTGTGTAGCTCTGTCTCTACTTATATTGAAAGTAAAAAATACACCATTTCAAATTTTGCTACATAAGAAAGAAATCCAGGTGGTAACTCACAAATGTGCTTATCAAGTTACATAATAAGTTGCATGGACTCACTCTGTGTGCAATAACAGTGTTTAACATGATTGTTGAATGACTGAGTGAAAAGAAGGAAGCCTGTACAGAATAAAAAATATTCCAAAACATACATCCTGTTTGCAATAAGGCACTAAAGTAACTTTATGTCCTGAATACAAAGTGTTATGTTTAGGGAAAATCCAACGCAACACATTACTGAGTACCACTCTTCATATTTCCTAGCATGGTGGTGGTTGCATCATGTTATGGGTATGCTTGTCATCAGCAAGGACTATGACATTTTTGGGGGATAAAAATAAACGGAATAGAGCTAAGCACAGGCAAAATCCTAGAGGAAAACCTGGTTCAGTCTGCTTTCCAACAGACACTGGGAGACAAATTCACCTTTCTGCAGGACAGTAACCTAAAACACAAGGCCAAATATACAATGGAGTTTCTTACCAAGACGAAATTAAATGTTCCCGAGTGGCCTAGTCTTGACATTGAACATTATGTCAAGACTTGCTGTCTAACCAATTGAACAGAGCTTGAAATCTTTTTTAATAAAAATGTGCAAATAATGTACATTACAGGTGTGCAAAGCTCTTAGAGACTTACACAGAAATACTCACAGTTGTAATCACTGCCAAATGTGCTTCTAACATGTATTTACTCAGGGGTTTGAATACTTAAGCAAATTACATTTTTCTGTAGTTCATTTTCACTTTTGGGGTATTGTGTGTAGATGGGTAAACATTGTTTTTATTTCATCCATTTTGAATACAGGCTGTGGAATAAGTCAAGGGGTATGGATACTTTCTGAAGACACTGTACAGTATGTGCGGACCCATCACAAAAGAACTAGCCTGGAGATATTATTCAGACATATTCTTGTGTTATGGTCAAATATGCCTAATATCTGCAGAAATTGTACATGTTATGTACATGACAAAGTTCTACTAAAAAGGGTTTGAATCAAAATGAATCTTTCAGACTCAATACCATGCATGCATTTGGGATGTCAATTTCAAATATTCTCAATCCCATCCAAAATATAGCACCATTCCACACCATTCATGCAATTGAAACATTCTATTCCAACTGTAGAGAACAGCTTGATTGAGTGGTTTTAATGACCACTGCTGGAACCGAGCCTTGCCACAGTTGCAAGTGTGTGAGCACGTGTCGGAGGATATGTGCTATTATTTCACTGAAGCACATCCATCGCACTGAGCCGAGCCTGGGAGAGGGAGCGGCTGACCTCATACTTGATTCATGTAGTGAGCTTTTGTCGGATCAATAGAGCCTCTACAAAGGATCAGATTTATCCGTCACGGCCCCTCCACTAACTAGCCTGCTCCAGGCATGGAGGTCACCTCTCAGTGGCCCGCTATTCCGAAAACACTTCATAAATGAACAACAGGGATTTTATGGGAATAGTTTCCCTTTTTCCCATTCCATCCACTTAGACTGTTATAGAGATGGCTGGATGGGAGGCGAAAACCTTGACTATGAGGGCTGAGTTGAATCGAACATTGTCCTGTTAGTCCTATCAGGAAGCTTGCAGCCTCTTTTTCAGCATGTGGGCCATGTACACAGTAGTGGAAGGCGTTGTGCTGAGGGATTAATTAGTTGAACGCTACAGCGCTCTTGGCTGTTGCATCTTGGATCTTCCACACTTTTTGTTTTGCCAGGCGTAGATTCCCTCAGCTAGTGGTGACACAACATTGCTTCATCCACCCGTAGTAGCAGCTGCTGCCTGCTCGGCCTTACAGGCATGGTGTTTGTGTGTGATATGGTTGACTTTTTACAGCTTTTCATGTGAGCACCTTAAGCACGTTATTGAAACACTTGAAAGATTAAGTACAATATTTACCACCCAGAGGCCTGTACTGAGGCAATCCATAAAGCTGCAGAACCTTCGCTAGAGCTGGCTGTGGTAATTTACTCTGAAATAGTGGATTTCTGCTGAGAAACCATGAGGCTGTGCTAGTTCCCTCAATAACTGCTACATCTCAGTCTGCTTTTCAAAGCCATTCAACCACGCACTGACCAGAAACTGGAAACTGCACACTCCAAGTAATGTTCCAGTCTGTACAAATATTGAAAATAACACTGTTTGATTTATTATTTGAAAATGTCTGGAGATATGATTCTCTTGTGAAACACTAGGAGATACATGGAGGTACTTCATATTGTGGTGCACCTCCTTGTCCCTAAGGTAAAAGGTTGAAGGGGAGATATAATCATTATTAGGATCCCCATTAGCTGTTGCGAATGTAGCAGCTACTCTTCCTGGGGTCCACACAAAACATGAAACATGACCCAATACATAAAATGAATAGACAAGAACAGCTCAAGGACAGAACTACATAAAAAAATGTAAAGGGACACGTAGACTACATATCAATACATACACACAAACCGTCTAGGTCAAATAGGGGAGAGGTGTTGTGCCGCGAGGTGTTGCTTTATCTGTTTTTTGAAACCAGGTTTGCTGTTTATTTGAGCAATATGAGATGGAATGGAGTTCTATGCAATAATGGCTCTATATAATACTGTAGACTTTCTTGAATTTGTTCTAGATTTGGGGACTGTGAAAAGACCACTGGTGGCATGTCTGGTGGGGTAAGTGTGTGTGTCAGAGCTGTGTGTAAGTTGACTATACAAACCATTTGGGATTTTCAACACATGTTTCTTATAAAAATAAGAAGTGACGCAGTCAGTCTCTCCTCAACTCCTAGCCAAGAGAGAATGGCATGCATAGTATTTGTATCAGCTCTGATATACAAGGAAGAGCAAGACGTTCCGCTCTGTTATGGGCCAGCTGCAGCTTAAATAGGTCTTTCCTTGCAGCACTCGACATCACGACTGGACAATAATCAAGACAAAACTACAGCCTGCAGAACGTTTTGGATTGTGGTTTCAAAAAAATAGAGCATTTACCAAGAGAGAAACATGAAGTTAATGCTTATATTACTGTCCTCTTAAACATTTCCCACTTTCATAATTCCTGCCTCTGGAAAAGCTAGAAAATACTGTATGGATACTTGGATGAGATAGTCCTTGTAAACCAGGAGTGTAGTATGTGTATCCTCTGTGCCTCCTATCTCCTGGCAGGTGGCGTTTCCACAGAGCTACAGTATGTGTGAGGACATGCTGGGCTGTGTTTGTCCTATCGCTTAATCTAAGAGCTTAAGCACACAGGCCTCTCCCACCCCAACAAAGGCAACCTCGTAAATTCAACAGGCTCCAAATGGAGGCTCAATGGGCTCTCAGACTTTTAAACTTTCCTAAGACTTGTGACTTTAAACTGACTTACCGAAACCACACAGACAACTAACAATATTCACAAAATGGGATCTCTTGAGCAAGCACAAGCCACCAGACCTTACAGTTGTACGAAAGCATTACTACCTTTTGCAGACTTAAATTGACAATATCACCAGTATGCTCAATATAGTCTCCATAAATATAGGGTTTAGGTTTTGCATATAAACTCTTAAATGTCAAAATAGAAGCTTAGGGAATATAATCAAATCCCAAAAAATATTTGTCACATACACATGGTTAGCAGATGTTAATGCGAGTGTAGCGAAATGCTTGTGCTTCTAGTTCCAACAATGCAGTAATAACCAACGAGTAATCTAACCTAACAATTTCACAACAATTACTTTATACACAAGTGTAAAGGAATGAAGAATATGTTTATGAAAATATATGAATGAGTGATGGTACAGAACGGCATATGCAAGATGCAGTAGATGGTATCGAGTACAGTATACACGTATGAGATGAGTAATGTAGGGTATGTAAACATAGAAAAGTGGCATTGTTTAAAGTGGCTAGTGATACATGTATTATGGCAAGATGCAGTAGATGGTATCGAGTACAGTATATACATATGAGATGAGTAATGTAGGGTATGTAAACATTATATGAAGTGGCATTCTTTAAAGTGGCTAGTGATACAGTTTTCATTAATTTTAATTTATATCAATTTATATTATTAAAGTGGCTGGAGTTGAGTCAGTGTGTTAGCAGCAGCCACTCAATGTTAGTGGTGGCTGTTTAATGGCCTTGAGATAGAAGCTGTTTTTCAGTCTCTCGGTCCCTGCTTTGATGCACCTGTACTGACCTCGCCTTCCGGATGAAAGCTGGGTGAACAGGCAGTGGCTCGGGTGGTGTTGTCCTTGATCATCTTTATGGCCTTCCTGTGACATCTGGTGGTGTAGGTGTCCTGGAGGTGCCAATTATCAAATTAAATCAATTCTATCCCCACTTCCAAAAATCATGTCAACAATTAGCCTATGTGGGCTGATTATCCCAACCATTTAGCCACTGTTATCCAAAGCCTGCCAGAGTACGATGCTTATCTCTTCTCCAGACTGTCCCTAGTCACCCACCTTTCCCCCTGTATGCCCCCTCCACAACACTGATACTCTTTAGGAGGCCAAGACTTAGCCCTTTCTATCTTCAATTAACTTAATGAAACGACAGAGCATATTAAGACCTTTATTGGAAAAAGGGAAAAAACATGGGTAGTAAAGGATTAAAAGAACTATAGACAAAATTGCTAATGGCCCTAGTTTGAAGCACTGCCACAATGTGACATTTACTCAGGGGATTATGTGACATAACTAATGCATTGATGTCTCAAATAAACACTTCATATTTTCCAGGCTTTGATAATAAGGAAGCAGATTCAGTGCCAACGGTAGTTTTGTATAGAATGCAAGCTACAGTAATATGGAATGAGGCACTTTATATCTTGTATTTCCTAATTCTGTATCCTGACCGCACCGCATTTACTTATTGTCTGTGACTGTGCATGTCTTAAAGTGAGATAGAATAGGCCTAGCTTTTTTTCCATGATGACTTGACTGTATGAAAGAATAACAAACTTGAAAATAGATTACACTTTTTCTCTTCTACTCATGTCAGATATTTGGTTTTTCCCAAAGTCTGGAGGACTGCCGGGCTGGAGCTGGATACGTAAAATTAAAATTAAAATGTAATAATGGAAGCAGCCATGTATCCTCATCATTCATACATTTCTAATGCGGCTGCATTCATCCGTCCCTCCGAATCCCTCTCAGTATTTTGTATACATTCGGACGTATTCAATTTACCTTATCGTTAGTAATTCATTGAGTTTATTGGACTGGAAAGCAGGGCTGCCATATTTTTCAGTTGAATAAGACAATTTTCGGTGAAGTCCGGCCATTGTAAATGTCTACATACCTCCAGCAAATGATAGCTGGTGTTTTCCCGACATCACGGATTGATTAGCTCAATTGTACGTTAGAGATGAACATAATTTCAGACGTTAGCTCTTGAGAGACACTTGCATTACAGTGCATTAAGCTTAATTCAGAGAAAGAGGATGCCATTGTCAATGAACGTTCTCCCCTTTCTCTGCAGTGGACTAAGTGTTAGTCTCACTCAAACTATCTGTAGAATAACAATTGGTCAGTGATTCATCCATCTGCAGAATCAGAATTTCCCTTGATAGCTATGTTAACCATTCCTGACTAGGGTGATTGAGAATAAAGTCATTAAGAGAGATCAGTGTTGTAAATCTTCATAAGTACATCTCTAATAATTCCAGCCCAACCATTTAAAAGTGCCAGTCAGTACTGTAATATATCTCTCCTTTTCCTAATGATATCTGAATTGTAATGTGAGACTGGTGATGGAGGTATTGGGAAAGAATGCTGTGGAGATTGTATCTCCTCTGTTGACGTGAGTGCTTCACCTAATTGGCAAGGAAGGACCACATCATCTGCCCCCCTATTTCAACTCTCAAACCTACCTAGCCATAAAAGTGCTTTTTGAGCAAGCAAACCCACCAGCCCTTCAAAAAAAGAAAAAACTGTATGAAACCACAGGCTTCTTGAAGCCTTATTTGTTTTAATATCTTGGCTGTTTCAAGGTTCTTATGTAGAGCTAAAGGGAGTCTGTCTCCAAGGCTGATTTAACACAGCTCATTCATGTCTGTGCAATGTGAAAAGTTGTCATAAGGGGGACAGAAATTGGGCTTTTTGAAATCTCTCCGTAATATCCTCGTTTAAAAAATAATATTGATAGGGGCCAGTCCAGTCGTTCAGTTCAGTCGTTTGAAGCAAGGCTGCTTAGCTATCTAGGGTTTAAAGTCCATTTCCACTGACCTCGACTTGAAAACAGTGATTATTCTGGGTCAGTCTCCCTTAAAGCTGCAACGTTCGTATTACTGGAAGTGGGAAGCGCAGTGAAACACTGTTCTTATGCCCTTACTTTGCCATACCCTTAAATAGAGGTACAAAGAAACCGCATGACCCGCTTTCTTCCTTATCTACTTAGGGTCAAACTAATCTCCCAGTGATGTCTAAAGCAATATAGAAAGCAAAATAAATAAATGTAAAAAAATAAATATATGCTGCATATGAATCATCGAGACACAACCACTTACTATGTTGGTAATTTACACTTCTAATGTAATTAATTATGGGGTAATGGCCATCCTATGGTGCTTGTGTGTGTTTTGTGCGCCAATCTAGACTTCGGGGGGGATTTACTTTTCCTCTCCTTCTGATGTTAATCGTGATGCTAATATGAAATGCTCAACATAGTCTTTCAATATGAAAAACATGTTTTCCTATTCCCATCAAGTTGAACTTCATTGTTCTGAAACAACAATGAATGGTTGCATGGAAGCATGTTCATTAGTTTCTGTCGATGAAACCTTTTATGACATAGCTATAGCAGCATTCATTGGAACAAGACCAGCATGCTTTTTCCCATCCAGAATCACTGTTGAAGTCCACTGACACATTGTTGTTTGGGTTATGCACCAAAATGAAGTCCGCCTGTAATACCACATTCAGCTGCTGCACCAAAAACAATAGCAGATCCCCGGTCCCCTCATCCTTCTCCCTGCATGCTTGAAGCTATTCATTAAACCATGGGCCTCAGCTCTTCTCCGCTTTCCTCTTAACTGCATTCATGGGACCATTGTTGTAGTTTAATGAAGCGGTCAAATTTGCCCTGCTGACAGTGATCTCCCAATCTCTGACTCTGTCTGTACTGCCCCTGTGAGTCAGATGAAAGGGATGGGTCCTTGTTCCATGGCCTGTATACAATCACATAGTTTCCCCCCAGTGGGGCAGGACTACCACACCACTGTGCAACTGTTCAAGAGCTCCTCTCAAGGTAATGCATCCCCCCCCCACTCTTATATCATTACCCCTATGGGGCAGGTGCTCTGGGCTGCCAGTTTCAGGAGAGGGGAGGTAGAATGAATGGATTCACATTGTATGAGCTCCTGCTGATATTCAGCTAAAGTGTCAGATAACTTTCAATGCTCTTCATGCAGAGATAGACCTGGTTCTTAGTGTCATGACTCAAACTGTGTGGTTTAAGTATGTCGTACCCCACTCCCGCGTCCCCTCAAGGTGTTGGAAAGCCTTGACAATGCTGTGTCTTTGCAGTGAGAAATAAGGAATAAATAGCAGCCTTTTTAGACAACTTGCCTAAAAATAAGTCTTATGTCAGAATACACACAGGCATAAAATGAAAGAGGTCATATAATTCCCATTCCCTTTCAGCCAACTGGAAATGGATCCTGTTATGTAAATCACCATACTCTTCTCCAGAGTTGTGAAATATGTAATTATTTATTAATTAAGGCACCCATTATGACAAGCTTTGTAATACATTACACCATTGTTCATAATGTGACATTTACATTTAGGTCATTTTAATAGCAGATGCTCTTATCCAGAGTAGAGGTCGACCGATTATGATTAGGACAAAAAAGCAGATTAATCGGACGATTTTAAATTTGTATTTATTTAAATACATATATATATATACACACAATATAATAATGACAATTGCAACAATACTGAATGAACAATGAACACTTTTATTTTAACTTAATATAATACATAAATAAAATCAATTTAGTCTCAAATAACATGAGAACATATGTTAAAACAAACCACCAGCTTTCATGGGTCTTCATTATTCCCAGTTAAGAAGTTTTAGAACACACACACAGCTCTGAAGTGACAATGACGCTGTCTGCTTAGGAGACAAATACTCTCAACTGTTGTCACGTTTAGACCTTAGTTCCTTTGTTTTTGTCTGTGTTTTAGTATGGTCAGGGCATGAGTTGGGGTGGGAAGTCTGCTTGTTTTTCTATGTTGGTTTTTGAGTTCGGCCTAGTATGGTTCTCAATCAGATGCAGCTGTCAATTGTTGTCCCTGATTGAGAATCATACTTAGGTAGCCTGGGTTTCACTTTTGTTTTGTGGATGTTTGTTTCCGTGTGAATGTTTGGGCCACACGGTACTGTTTCGGTTTTGTAAATTCACATTGTCCTTTATTGTTTAGTGTTCTGAGTTTGAATTAAAAATCATCATGAACACTTACTACGCTGCAAATTGGTCCTCCGATCCTTCTCGCTACTCCTCCTCAGAAGAGGAGGACGAGATCCCTTACAACTGTTTGAATAAAAATAGAGTTTAAGTTACCTGTGATGAATGTTGAAAACAAATTCTATATGCAGGAAATCCTATTTTAATAATGGGCATGGTAAGAATTGAAAAATTGGCAAAGTGCGAGTCATAATTCCCATGACACCTTCTAGCAAAATCTGAAAAGTGGTTCCTTCATTCATTTATTCCATAGGATATTTTTAGATTCACTTTGCCAATTTTATAACTGTGTAGATATCCACAGGACAAGGTAACTCTGATCAATATTTGATAAATATAAGTGAAGATACATTTTTTTGTAGAGTGGATTTATGAAAATATGTGTCACGCAGGACTAGGTGGGTGAGGAAGGAATCAGTCGCAGAGAGTTCCACAGGGAAAAGGTGCACTTTAATGCGGCACAAAATAACAAGCCCATAACACAGGGCACGGATAATAATGTGGACCACCCAAAACACAGGGTGCCAGGTCCAGAACACGAACACCTCTACCTAGCGCACACACTGGTACAAGGGCGGGTACACGTACTTTAAATAAAGCCCATCAAGCACATACAACAGGACACAGGTGAAACTAATGAGACAAAACAAACAGACAACTAAAAAGGGATCGATGGCGGCTTGTAGGCCGGTTACGACGACCGCCGAGCACCGCCCGAACAGGCAGGGGAGCCAACTTCGGCGGAAGTCGTGACAATTTGTTGACAAATGTTACCTTATCCTAGTGAGATTTACACGGGTATCAAAACGCCGAGGCGGTTTAAGCCTGCACGAAACACAGACCTTATTTGAAGTAGATCATTCTCTATGGAAGACATGAACGGTAAAATAGTGAAAGAACCCCTTTCAAGTTCAACCGCAAGTTATTACCGGAATTATAACACGTCGACTATTTCTCTCTAAACCATATACATATTACTATTACAAGCCTGCTGCTGCCTATCACTCCTCAGTCAGACTGCTCTATCAAATATCAAATCATAGACTTAGGTCAAATCCGGAAACTATCACCTCGAAAACAAAACGTTTATTCCGTTCCGTATTTTATCTAACGGGTGGCATCCATGAGTCTAAATATTCCTGTTACATTGCACAACCTTCAATGTTATGTCATAATTATGTAAAATTCTGGCAAATTAGTTCGCAAAGAGCCAGGCGGCCCAAACCGTTGCATATACCCTGACTCTGCGTGCAATGAAAGCAAGAGGTGACATAATTTCACCTGGTTAATATTGCCTGCTAACCTGGATATCTTTTAGCTAAATATGCAGGTTTAAAATATATACTTGTGTATTGATTTTAAGAAAGGCATCGATGTTTATGGTTAAGTACACATTGGAGCAACGATAGTCGTTGATTTATTGTTTTTTATAAGATAAGTTTAATGCTAGCTAGCGACTTACCTTGGTTTCTACTGCATTCGAGTAACAGGCAGGCTCCTCATGGAGTGCAATGTAATCAGGTGGTTAGAGCGTTGGACTAGTTAACTGTAAGGTTGCAAGACTGGATCCCCCGAGCTGACAAGGTAAAAATCTGTCCTAGGTTTCTAGGCCGTCATTGGAAATAAGAATGTGTTCTTAACTGACTTGCCTAGTTAAATAAATATGTAAAAAAAATAAAAAAAATAAATAAATAAATCAGCAAAAATCGGCGCCCAAAAATACCTATTTCCGATTGTTATGAAAACTTTAAATCGGCCCTAATTAATCGTCCGACCTCTAATCCAGTATATGACTGTTGTTATAAAGGCTTTATAAATGCATCAGGAGGACTGCAGTAAAGTGTTACCAATAAGGCATATCTGAAGATGGTGAACAGTTTACCAGCACACCTAAGGTTAACCTTGTTAACACCGCAAGTGTAAGGTCTCCACTAAACATGTCACCAGTTAAATGTTGTGCTGACTTTGCACATCCATTTTGGAGTAGGCCTACTGTAGCTGCTTAGAACAGTATTTTTACTGTGGATGTTTTCCTATCTTATAACTAATGGCCAGTTAGGGATGTGTATTGGAAATTGACCCTTTGCTAAGCCCCGCTGCAGAATGTTGGGCAACCAATCGCAGCAAGCCGGTGAATAGCAGTTAACCAGCTTGACTCTGATTCCTCAGGCAAGCTTAAGTTTCAAATGCATGCAAGCCAATAAGGGCAATGGCAAAAACAGAGTTTATCAAAAATAAATAGTCTAAATGGCTAAATAATTGAATAGTGCACCAGTGGTACTGACTTTCAAATCCAAAATTATATTGTTACATTGTTTGCTAGCTGTCATTGAAGATGTTGCTAACAGTAGCATGCTAGCTAGCCAGTTAATAAAACATGTTTTTTCCAAATATATGTTTGCTACTGTAGCTAAGTTAGCTATATTATGAATATACTGTAACTCATGTGCTGTAGACATCAAGATACAATTTGAGAGCCCTAGTAACTCCAAAAGTGGTTATTAGCTACTGCATGCTGACAGAAAATTCAGAGCCATCCAGTGGCTAGCAACAATACAAACTTACTTTTACCAGGTTTCCCATGAAGTAATTGTAATGACAGTCCACCACAACATACCCAAAAGTCTCCAGAGTTCTATAATACGAATCAAGTTTGAGGAGTATCTTTGGGCAACACATTTTAGCCAGGTACATTTCTATAGCAACACATCAATCAGAAGTAACCTGCTCCAGACAGGTTAACTCCATTTATCCTGAATTAAATGTCTGAGCCGCGAGTTCAGGACCAATGAAATCAGATTCCTCCCTCTGACAAAGATTGATTAAATCTTTTATTAACACCTTTTTATTTGTGTGTTAAAAAATAGCAATGTTAAAATACCTATCAGAATAAACATTTAGTAATGACAGAATTCATTTGATGATTTAATACAATTATTTTATTGATTCAATTGGGATAAAAGTTTGTGCATTGATAAGCACACCAAAGCACTCCAAAGATGACATTAACGATAAGTAATAAAATAAAGACTGCATTTCTAAAAGCCTATTTGTCACGCCCTGGTCTTAGTATTTTGTGTTTTCTTTATTATTTTGGTCAGGCCAGGGTGTGACATGGGTTTATTTATGTGGTGTGTTTTGTCTTGGGGTTTTCGTAGGTATTGGGATTGTGGTTTAGTGGGGTTCTCTAGCAAAGTCTATGGCTGTCTGGAGTGGTTCTCAATCAGAGGCAGGTGTTTATCGTTGTCTTTGATTGGGAACCATATTTAGGCAGCCATATTCTTTGAGTGTTTCGTGGGTGATTGTTCCTGTCTCTGTGTTAGTTTGCACCAGATAGGCTGTATAGGTTTTCCCGTTACGTGAGTTTACATTGGTGCGTTACGTTCAGTAGTTCTAAAACATGCGGTGATATTGCAGAGAGCCACATCAAGTTACAGAAATACTCATAATAAACATTGATAAAGATATGACTATTATACATGGCACTTTAGATAAACTTCTTGCAACTCTCAAACCCGGATCCGGGAGCGTAATCATCGCCTCAAACTAATTAGCATAACGCAGCGGACATAAATCTTCCTATTCATGAAAATCACAAATTAAAAATATTGAGACACAGCTTAGACTTTTGTTAATCACACTGTCATCTCAGATTTTCAAAATATGCTTTACAGCCATCGCTAGACAAGCATTTGTGTAAGTTTATCATGGCATAATGCTATTCTAGGCTCTGCTAGCAGCAGGCAACATTTTCACGAAAATAAGAAAAGCAATCAAATTAAATAATTTACCTTTGAAGAACTTCGGATGTTTTCACTCAGGAGACTCCCAGTTAGATAGCAAATGTTCCTTTTTTCCAAAAAGATTATTTTTGTAGGCGAAATAGCTCCCGTTTGTTCTTCACGTTTGGCTGAGAAATCGACCGGAAAATGCGGTCACTACAACGGCAAACTTTTTTCCAAATTAGCTCCATAATATCGACAGAAACATGGCAAACGTTGTTTAGAATCAATCCTCAAGGTGTTTTTCACATATCTATTCGATAATATATCCGTCGGGACAATTGGTTTCTCATTAGAAGCGATTGGAATAATGGCTACCTCAGTACTTTACGCAAGATTTTCTGCGGGAGCCATCATGTGACCACTTGCTCAATGTGGTCCTTTACGGCTATTCTTCAACATAAATGCGTAAAAAGACGTCACAATTCTGTAGACACCTTGGGGAATACGTAGAAAGCGTAAGCTCATTCGTAGCCCATTCACAGCCATATAAGGAGTCATTGGCATGCAGGGCTTTCAAAATATGGGGCACTTCCTGGTTGGATTTTTATCTGGGTTTCGCCTATAACATCAGTTCTGTTGTACTCACAGACAATAACTTTGCAGTTTTCTATCCAAAGCTGTCAATTATATGCATAGTCGAGCATCTTGTCGTGACAAAATATCCCGTTTAAAACGGGAACGTTTTTTATCCAAAAATGAAAATACTGCCCCCTAGTCACAAACGGTCAATGCAACCGCTGTGTCAGATTTCAACAAAACTTTACGGAGAAAGCAAACCATGCGATAATCTGAGTACAGCCTTTAGACAACAAAGCAGCCAAAAAGATACCCGCCATATTGGGTAGTCAACATCACTCAGAAATAGCATTTTTAAATACTCACTTACTTTGATGATCTTCATCAGAATGCACTCCCAAGAATCCCAGTTCCACAATAAATGTTTTGATTTGTTCGATAATGTCCATCAGTTATGTCCAAATATCTTCTTTTGTTAGGGCGTTTGGTAAACAAATCCAAAAGCGTGTTCAGGTCGCACCGAATGTCGGGCGAAAAGTTCCATTACAGCCCGTAGAAACATGCCAACCTAAGTATGGAATCAATTTTTAGGATTGTTTTAACATTACACTTCATTAACCTCTCTAGGGTTTGTGGGACGCTAGCGTCCCATCTGGCCAACATACAGTGAGGTTGCAAAGCGCCAAATTCAATTACAGAAATGCTCATTATAAAAGTTCTGAAAACAAAACATATTTTACATAGGTTTAAAGATTAAGTTCTTGTTAAACCAACCACAGTGTCATATTTATAAAATGCTTTTCGGCGAAAGCATACCTAGCCCAGAAAAATTATTACAAACAGTAACCAGCCAAGCAGAAGCTTTACAAAACTCAGAAATAGAGATAAAATTAATCCCTTACCTTTGATGATCTTCATATGGTGGCAATCAGAAGACATTCATTTACTCAATAAATGTTCCTTTTGTTCGATGAAGTCTCTTTATATCCAAAAAACGTAATCCTTAGGCTCAAACTCAGTCAAAACAATCAGGCAAAAAATTCCAAATTCTATCCGTAAAGTTCATAGAACACGTCAAACGATGTTTATTTTCAATCCTCAGATTGTTTTTTAGCCTAAATGATCTATAATATTTCAACCGGAAAATAACGTTGTCAATATAAAAAGGTAAGCCTGAAAAAACTCTGCATCACGTTAGGGTCCACTCGTTCAGACTGGTCTTACTCCCTCATTTATAAGAAAACAAGGCATAGGAACTGCAAATGGAGTCCTAAGTCAATGGATACTGTAAAGGCATTGAATAGAAAACTACAAAACCCACTTCCTGAATGGATTTTTTCTCAGGTTTTCGCCTGCAAAATCAGTTCTGTTATACTCACAGAAACTATTTTAACAGTTTTGGAAACTTTAGTGTTTTCCATCCAAATCTACCAGTTATATGCATATCATATCTTCTGGGCCCAAGTAGCAGCCCGTTTAATTTGGGCATGCTTTTCATCCAAAATTCCGAATGCTGCCCCCTACCCTGGAGAGGTTAATGTTCCAACTGGACAATTCCTTTGTCTGTACAAATGAAGTGGAACGTAGCTACCTTTTACATGAGCGCGCCAGACCGAGGCACTCTGCCAGACCACTCACTCAAAGAACACTTATGAGTCCCTCCTTCAGAGTAGAATCCTCAAAACAGGTTCTAAATACTGTTGACATCTAGTGGAAGCCTTGGGAAGTGAAAGATAACTAATATCACCCTGTATCTTCAATGGGGGTTGAGTTGAAAAACCTCAGATTTCCCACTTCCTGGTTTGATTTTTCTCTGGTTTTCACCTGCCATATGAGTTCTGTTATACTCACAGATATAATTCAAACAGTTTTAGAAATTTCTGAGTGTTTTCTATCCAATACTAATAATAATATGCATATATTAGCATCTGGGACAGAGTAGGAGGCAGTTCACTCTGGGCAAGCTATTCATCCAAAAGTGAAAATGCTGCCCCCTATCCCAATTAACAATGAGTTGCCCCAATGCCTCTACTCTTGTTACATGGAAACAAAGGTGAGATTACGGACTGCAAAAGGAATGCATTGCTGTTGAAAATAACTGGAAAACTGATTTCAAGGATAGTTTCATCCCCTGAAAATGCTAATTTAAACCCTCAGATGTATACATGGACCATCCAAACTGTACCACCTACTGTAGAAATGAATCACATGCTATCTGAAGCTTGCAAATTTTTCACCATTGATTTGACCTCAGGGCCATTTTTATATACTTTGTGTGGGAGAGAGCGGGATACAACAATAGCTGGCATAAACACACCATCAATTGCTAGACACTTCCCAACAGAAAGCGTCACTTACTGTAAAGCCTCCGAAAATTTTAACATAAGCTTAAACCACGAGACCTGTCTCGGGGGCTATAAATCACATAAAAAAGAGGGGAGCTGAGTGGAGGGGCCAGGGGGTGAACTAGATTATATAAAGGCCTGCCTTTCTCACCTCCCTCTGGTGAAGGACCTGGATCTGCCAAAGGCCTTGTTTCTGCTGCTAACTGACTCCCAGGAAGAGTTCTAATTACAACCTACATTAAACACAGGATTACTATACTGTGACCATGGCAGACCTTTGCTAGCCAAGCCAGAAGACAAACATTAAAGAGATAATAACTGATTTGTTACATAGGCAATGTTTTTCTTTAGCACTTTAAAAAATATATTGTGTTTATACTGTAGGCATATTGTGTATTTTGTGTGTTTTTATGGTCACTGGGTACATGACTGCCGACTGCATATTTTTCTATGTTACTGGGTACGTGACTGCATTTAGAGTATGCTGGAGATACAATGACTATAGAACAAACCTACAGTACTGCATTATTATTTTCTAGTCCACATTCAATCAATCGATACAAACTGACAGGAGAGCACTATGGTCAGACCTTGTATACAGCAACGTGCATATTGCAAGGAACAGCCATTTATCCTTTGTGTTGTCTGTAACTTGCATGACTTAAATTGTGTTTTCCCTAAACCTTTCTCGTTGGAGTGGTGTGCATTACCAGTTTCAGGTATCTGCCAAAACAAAAGAAGCACCGACAAAGTGTCTAATAGGGTGTTGGGCAACCACGAGCCAGAACAGCTTCAAAGCACCTTGGCATAGATTCTAGTGCAACACCATTCTTCCACAATAAATTCCATCATTTGGTGTTTTGTTGATGGTGGTGGACAACTCTGTCCAAGGTGCCGCTCCACAATCTCCCATAAGTGTTCAATTGGGGTTAGATCTGGTGACTGAGACAGCCATGACATATGGTTTATATATTTTTCATGCTCATCCAAACATTCAGTGACCACTCGTGCCCTGTTGATGGTGGCCCTAAGCATGATGGAATGCTAATTACTTAATTAACCCAGGAACAACACCTGTGTGTAAGCAACTGCATTCAATATACTAATTTCTGAAGTGTTTCCATTATTTTGGCAGTTACTTGTACATGGTGTTATTGTCCTTGAAACGAATACTTCGCAGCTGTGCTGAAACTGCATGAAACTGCACATCCCTGTGTGCCTTGTCCTGGATGGTATCGTTAGTCTCTATCGCTGCCAGTGTAACCACAACTGCATAGTGACACTACCCTCCTGCGTGAGATGAGGCTTTGCACTCTGTCCTCCTTGCCCTTTGTTTTCTCATAACCACTGAATGTTATCCAGCCTGGCCTCATTACACACCTGAGATCTGAACACCAGGCACAAGCGCTCATAAATCCGTTCCCAAACAGGGAGTTACAACTTAACCATCCATTCAATTACTCTCTGATTACAGAGATGGATATCTCTCCCGGTCTTCCAGGTGTGTGCCTCTCGACCTTTCAGGCCAACCATGTTCGATGACAAAAGCCCCCAGGGCAGACTCTGAACTCAAGTGGCCCATTGTGCGTTCGTCAGTGGCCCCTGAGTAGAGACCTGAAGGCTGTGTCTGAGACTGGAACAGTCTGTGAACTGCCAACAGTGGGCAGGGTAGAGTCAAATGTCACTGGTTCTCTGTTACAAGTGTCTTAGTCATCCTGTCATTGAGCGTGAGGACCATCGAACCGTTGTTGCCCTCTCTCAGAATGCATAGATCACAGAGAGCCCAGTGCTATAGACTTAAAGCACAGCAAACATGCAGCACAGTTCACTACATCACTATGTCAATGAGCTGAAAAGGCATATAGGCCACATCCTCTATCCACAGCAAGATCCGAGCTGTAATTCCATAAATACATTGAATGAAATATTTTTTTATTTCCTCCTAACATTCGAATCAGGATGATTTCCCAAATCCTTTGTTGAACTGACATCAAAAGAAGGTAATTCTATTATATGCTCATTTAGCTTTTGGATGGCTTTTTGTTGCAAGTAATGGCATTAAGTAGTTGTGCAGAATGGATTTCTGATGAATATGCATTTCCTTTTTTTAATGGATCACAGTTTCTTGTTTTCTCTATGTTCGTATTGAAAGTTTGTTAACACTTTACATGAAGCTTGCAAGTATAATGCTGCACAAGCCTTAATATAATGTCTTACAATCAGGCTTATAAAATGCAGTTTCTCTAAGTATTAACATTTCAACTGACTTGAAATGTCTTATTTAAGCAGGATCATTAGGAGATGATTATAATATATTATAAGGTGGTCATTCTTGCCCATAACATGTTTTAGAATGTATTATAACTGCATCATAATGTATTATTATACCTTTAGGCTTTATCTGTTACTGAAAGTTCACACAATTTATTATATATTTTTTTGCGGAATGCATTTTCAGAGTATACTTTAATCTCATTTGTGAAATCTCTACTGTGCCAGTTTGTACACACAGCCTGATTTTCAAGAGTCAATTCACGAGAAAGAATGCTCTTTTAGGAAAGTGCTTTTTAGGCCATGGGCCTGCTTTAAACATAATCACAGAATATCATTTTTTAATGACTTACCCTAAAATGCAATTTAACTGTGTAAATCAACTCTTGAGTCATATGCCAATGATATTTTTATTAAAGCGAAAACCTATGAATTCAAAAGCTGGGTTCAAAAGCTGGAATGTCCCTTATCCCTCCGGCACTTTCATTACGCGCATCTGGCCCCTATTCCCAGTGATTAGTAATTGTGTAAGTGTGCCCTTGGTTTACCATTGTCCTGTTGATTATTGTTACAATGTCCATTGGTCGTGTGAGTACCTGTGCTTTGTTGTTTTGGCTTTCATGCCATTGTGGAGTGTGTAGATGATTACGGGGCTCATCCCATGTGATAATCATTGTGTGCTAGTGTAATTTATTCAAGGTACTCCTCGCTCTTTTGTTTGGGTTTCAACCCTGTGTGTTGTATACATGTTTGTTTGGTCTTCGTCCCCATGCCTTTGCATGGTACGCTGTAATTTGGGGTAATAAAAAACCCTATTACGCATTCCTGCACCCCTGCACCTATCTCCCAAATCATTCATACCAACGTGACATGGAATTCAATGAAAACCTCACTGCTTTAGAATAGGAAACACACCAGAGCAACGGATGTCAGTGGATAGGGTGGCCATCCTATCATCGCTGACCAAAATATTGGTTGCCAATTTCAGTTAGTTTCCAGACAATTCTAGATGTTGAATCGCGACTGTTTGTCTCCACCCAGCAGATAATCGCTAACACACTGCTGCTTCTCACTGCCATTCAACTCTGCTGTGTTTTTATTCTCTTACACCCACAGAAATAATATTGTTACTGCCTCAAACAAAAGCATATTTGAAATTCAACCCGTTAATTAACTATTATTAGGCAATATTTATGGGTTTTGTTGTTGATGAAAATTTAGATTTTTCCATGGATGAAGAATGGGATTCTTCCAGAGTGGAGAAATCTGCAGTGTGGGTTTGATTGAAATCATGCCTTAAGCCACTCCCTGTTCTGGGAGCCCCCACAGTGACTAATGACTCATAACAGAAACATGATCCCATGCTGCATCTCTGCTCTGAGCATCATACTTGGAAGATCAATAGGTACAAGGAGAGAGAACATTCACTGAGTAAACATACACTGAATGCATACGTTATATTTCGACAAGGTGTGTGTGTGTACCTGCACTTGTATGTGAGCCTGTGTGTGCGTGCTCTCTCTCTAGTTGCCTGTTTTCTCCATTCAGGGAAGTCTTTACCTGACCTTCAAGCTCATGTCTCCAGGCAAACTGACACACTAATTAATGGGGCGCTCTACAGCTTCACAAAGTAATTCCCTTCCCTGTATGACTTCAGCTGCAGAATGGACCTGGCATATTGAGATCCAGGCACAGATAGCTGAGCCTGCCGGATGTCTAAAGAGAGCCTGAAAGATGCATATTGTTTACAATCAATGTATCCTTTGCCAGTCTCTCAGCACTAAGACGTGCATATGCATGTGGATATGTGGGCTCCCTCTCTGAGTAATTGTGTCCTTCCTCCTGTTTTACTGGGCATGAAGATCAATGAAGCTGCACCAACCATGATGACTCCCCCTCCCATGATCGCACAGTACCATCAGAATGTATTATGGTAATATTTATTATGGGGGTAGTAGTGGGGGGAAATTGCCAGAAGAATCAGAGGTACCAAAAATATTTTCCACTCCCACTCCAGTTCTTTCTGCCAATAGCCTTTCTCCCTTTCCTTGCCAGCAGCGAATCAGACACTAATGCTTGTGATGCAGAGATATATATCATGCTACATGTGTCATCACGTTTACGATCCCCTCATACAATGGACCTTACTGCTTTCACAGAGCAACACGTTCATGATTACGGCATCGTAGGTGGCATATATGAACCACTGTACCATGGGATCTGGCAACCATTAGACCTACAACAACACTTTATTTTCTTTACCCATGATAATTCACACTCACATAGGGCTGCAACAGAACAGTATGGCACTCTGACAGTCTTCTATGTGGCTGTAATGGAACCCAGTAGAGCAGTCGGATAGATGCTGAACCAAGGTGGTCATTAAACATCCCCTGGCACTTCTTGACAGGGCAGAGGTGTTATCCCCCATCACCTACTAGAATCAATATTATTCAGGACGGGTAACAACCACTCCCCTTATCAGAGACTACATTAATTTCAGAACCCTCAGATATAGCAATCTTAGGTGACAATGTAGTCACTTTAAAATTGTGCTTTTTAGAAAGTACACAGCTTGGTTTGAGAGCAGGACCAATCCAAGTCACTAGACGTAACAAAATACAGTAGAACATATTTTATCTTTTAAGCTATAGTCATGTGAACTTTCACCCTCTGTCAAAAATGTGAGAACCGTTTGGTGTATTTTCCCAGAACCTTGCACACATCAACAACCCACCAAAAAAGTAAACACTGAAATAACTAATAATTGTATTAAATGTATTAAAGTTAATTTTGTTCCTGCACTGTGCTTTTGAACACCAGCATTTTTTATAATATGGCAGTTGACTTTCTCCTTCTTTGTGGGTTTTTCATGCCCCTCAGCAGTGTGCAAGTTTTTGCCCTTTTGATGTTTTATGATGACTGTGATTCCCATGCATGGAAAACAACTGATGTTTAGTATGCACAGTCCCATCCTACTTTTACTATGTTTACCGACCCCGAAAACCTTTCCATTGTCCAAATTCAATTCAATCATTTAGTGGATACAGTAGTTTAAACAAAATTGTTTAAGTCCTTGTTGAGTTTTGCTATTCAATTGTTAACTTGCTCACTGAAAAAATTCAAGCAATTTAAATTAAACTGACTGAGACTGCTATATCTTTTAAAAAGTCACAGTCGACATGAGCTGGTAACTTGTCTTGAAATGTTTTAGGTGTGTATTTTTTTGTTTGTTTTCTGCTAGGTATTACTGCTCTGTTGGAGCTAGAAACTCAAGCATTTTGCTGCACCCGCAAAAACATAATCGAGGGACGCGACCAATAAAATGTGATTGTTTTAATGAAATTGTTTTCATTCAGTCGTTTTTCAAAGCTAAAGTTGGTATTGCTACTGATTTTGCGACGCGGTAAGAGTTTAAGGGTGGGACCGCAAGTTTGTGTCCCGGATTCCTGTTAAATAGTAGTTAGCTGCTAGCCATCATGAAAATGGAGCACGGCTGGACACAAATGCTTCAGGTGTGAGATGATTTCCACACAATCACAAGATGCAGATAACCTCTTCATCCTACCCCCTCCTTTTTCGAACATTCTGTTAAAAATCGCGCAACATTTCAGCGTCCTGCTACTCATGCCAGGAATATAGTATATGCATATGATTAGTATGTGTGGATAGAAAACACTCTGAAGTTTCTAAAACGGGTTAAACCACGGCTGTGACTATAACAGAGCGTGTGTTTCATCGAAAAGCGCAAGAAAAACTGGTCACTGAAAGCTGAAATAAGTATCCATGCGCCCCTTTCATGTATTGTTTAAAGGACACCAAATTTAATATGGACACGGATGTAATTCCTACAGCTTCCACACGATGTCGCCAAAAACGTCATTTTCATTGACAAAAATCCTTTGAGACATTACCAATAGATCCGTCATTCCATCCAGCCTACAACAATTGATTTTGGAAGATTGAAAAATGGACATTGTTTTCTTGAGTAGCTGCTATTGAATACAGATCGCCCAGTGATCAATTTGATCGCTTATTAACGTTTACAAATACCTAAAGTTGGGTTACAAAAAAAAAAAAAAAAAAGACAAATTTCTGATGTTTATGGGACATATAGGAGTGCCAACAAAGAATATCATCAAAGGTAATGAATGTTTTATATTTTATTTCTGCATTTTTGTGTAGCGCCGGCTACGCTAATTCTTTTGTTTACGTCCCCTTCAGGCATTTTGGGGTGTTGCATGCTATCAGATAATAGCTTCTCATGCTTTCGCCGAAAAGCATTTTAAAAATCTGACTTGTTGGCTAGATTCACAACGAGTGTAGCTTTAATTCAATACCCTGCATGTGTATTTTAATATACGTTTGAGTTTTAACGAGTACATTTAGCATTTAGCGTAGCGCATTTGCATTTCCAGGTGCTCAAGAGGATCAAGAGGATAAGGTGGACAGTCTGCCCTAAATGCACCACCATCAAGCATCTTAGGGAAGAGATCTGGCTGTTATCTCGGCTGCGAGAAGAGGAAAACCTGCTTTCTAAGTACACCAACCTTGCTGTAACCCAGGCAAACCCGAATCTCAGTTTTGAATGCCTCATATAGCAAAGCTGTTGATGAGTCGGGTAGCGTTGATCTTTCCCAATCTAACGGACAGATGTTAAGCTCAACTCTGCGACCCATGGGAGACTGGACCCTCACAAGGCACAGGAGATCGGGGAGGCAGTCTGGACCACCATTTATCTGAGAAGATCCAATCCGGCTATCAAACAGCTTTGCCCTGCTTGAGACAGATTTACGAGTCCCGGGAGTGAGCGAGGATTCTGGGTGCATACCAACAGCCGGCGGCTGCCCAGTGGCACACTCCCCCATGGCCACCACAGTTCAGCAGGTCGTTTCCTCATCGGATTCCATCACTACAGTATTGACACCATCATCACTCACGTAGGTTTTAACGGCCTTCGTTTTAGGCGATCTGAGGAACTGAGGGAGGACTACAAACATTGACAACTTTGATTTGATCCTCCAGAGGATCTCTGAATGATCCAATGTTGACCTAAATGACTAATGATGATAAATACAATCCACCTGTGTGTAATCAAGTCTCCGTATAAATGCACCTGCCCTGTGATAGTCTCACAGGTCCGTTAAAAGCGCAGAGAGCATCATGAAGAACAAGGAACACACCAGGCAGGTCCGAGATACTGTTGTGAAGAAGTTTAAAGCCGGATTTGGATACAAAAAGATTTCCCAAGCTTTAAACATCCCAAGGAGCACTGTGCAAGCGATAATATTGAAATGGAAGGAGTATCAGACCACTGCAAATCTACCAAGACCTGGCCGTCCCTCTAAACTTTCAGCTCATACAAGGAGAAGACTGATCAGAGATGCAGCCAAGAGGCCCATGATCACTCTGGATGAACTGCAGAGATCTACAGCTGAGGTGGGAGACTCTGTCCATAGGACAACAATCAGTCGTATATTGCACAAATCTGGCCTTTATGGAAGAGTGGCAAGAAGAAAGACATTTCTTAAAGATATCCATAGAAAGTGTCGTTTAAAGTTTGCCACAAGCCACCTGGGAGACACACCAAACATGTGGAAGAAGGTGCTCTGGTCAGATGAAACCAAAATTGAACTTTTTGGCAACAATGCAAAACGTTATGTTTGGCGTAAAAGCAACACAGCCCATCACCCTGAACACACCATCCCCACTGTCAAACATGGTGGTGGCAGCATCATGGTTTGGGCCTGCTTTTCTTCAGCAGGGACAGGAAAGATGGTTAAAATTGATGGGAAGATGGATGGAGCCAAATACAGGACCATTCTGGAAGAAAACCTGATGTAGTCTGCAAAAGACCTGAGACTGGGACGGAGATTTGTCTTCCAACAAGACAATGATCCAAAACATAAAGCAAAATCTACAATGGAATGGTTCAAAAATAAACATATCCAAGTGTTAGAATGGCCAAGTCAAAGTCCAGACCTGAATCCAATAGAGAATCTGTGGAAAGAACTGAAAACTGCTGTTCACAAATGCTCTCCATCCAACCTCACTGAGCTCGAGCTGTTTTGCAAGGAGGAATGGGAAAAAAATTCAGTCTCTCGATGTGCAAAACTGATAGAGACATACCCCAAGCGACTTACAGCTGTAATTGCAGCAAAAGGTGGCGCTACAAAGTATTAACTTAAGGTGGCTGAATAATTTTGCACGCCCAATTTTGATTTGTTAAAAAAGTTTGAAATATCCAATAAATGTCGTTCCACTTCATGATTGTGTCCCACTTGTTGTTGATTCTTCACAAAAAATACAGTTTTATATCTTTATGTTTGAAGCCTGAAATGTGGCAAAAGGTTGCAAAGTTCAAGGGGGCCGAATACTTTCGCAAGGCACTGTAAATCAAGACAAGACTGAGGTACTTACTGTACTGTTGGAGCCAAAGCACAGAAAGAGAATCTGGACGCACATTTTAATTCACGGGCAAAGAAGATAAAATAACAGGTAAAAAACGTAGGTGTTATTTTATATTCCGAACTAAATTTCGAATTACACATTAGGAATGTGACCAAAATCTATTTTTAGAAGCATGTCTGACATGTATTGGGGTGCACAATTGTGGATTGATTTAATTAAGGTTCCGCCCCTTTTTTAAAATGTTCACCTAAAATTAAATAGCCAAATCTTAATGCCTGTAGCTCAGGACCTGAAGCAAGGATATGCATGTTCTTGATACCATTTGAAAGGAAACTCTTTGACGGTTGTGGAAATGGGAAATTAATGTAAGACAATATAAAACATTAGATCTGGTAAAAGATAATACAAAGAAAAAAACATGAGGTTTTTGTTGTATTCTTTTTTTTACCATCATTTTTGAAATGCAAGAGAAGGGCCATCATTTATTATTCCAGCCCAGGTGCAATTTAAATTTGTTCACTAGATGACAGCAGTGTATTTGAAATGTCTTAGACTGATCCAATGAATCATTGCATTTGGGTTCAACATTTTGTATCAAGACTGCCCACATGTCCCAAATGTTTATTAATACATTTTGAAGTTCATAATTGTGCACTCTCCTCAAACAATATCATGGTATTACTTCACTGTAATAGCTACTGTAAATTGGACAGTGCAGTTAGATTAACAAGAATTTAAGCTTTCTGCCAATATCAGATACATCTATGTCCTGGGAAATTGTCTTGTTACTTACAACCTCATGCTAATCACATTAGCCTATGTTAGCTCAATCCTTAGGGGGACCCACCGATCCTGTAGAGGTTTTAAGTTATGTACCCAGTAGGTCCCTCAGGTCCTCTGGCACAGGCCTTTTAACTATCCCAAAGCCTAGGACCAAGAGGAATGGAGAGACAGCCTTTAGTTCAGGGATCATCAACTAGATTCAGGCGTTGGCCGATTTTTTTTCTGGAGCCGATGGTCGGGGGGCCGGAACACAAATACAAATAATTCGTCAACTGCAACTTGACCGCAAGAAGCGAAACAGATATTTTTGACTAAAACAATCATTTCGAACCTTGCTTAGATTTGTGTACAATTTGTCTCTCTATTGTGTGTGGGAATACTTGGGAACAGATTTCTTAAATTAAAATCACTTGGAGCTGATTGTGGTGTTTTTACAGTCTGTTTAACAATGAAAGTTCCACATAAACAACATGTTTTTTTTGCTCAGAAACCTTGGGGGGGGGGGGGGGGGATAAAACCGCCAGTTGGGGAACCCTGCTTTAGTTATTGTCCCCAGCCTCTCAAATAGCCTGCCATATAACCTGAATGCGGGCAAAACTGTTGACAATCTTAAAATACCTTTTAGCTTTGCTTTTTCTTAGGGTGCTTTTTAGTCATTCAGTTGTTATTCTTTAGTTTATCCTCTTATGTTTGTTGTGTAGAAAATATTTCATTTTTCCCCCTGTAAAGCACATTGTGTTGCATTCCATGTCTGAAATGTGCTGTTTAAAAAAAGCTTGATTTGATTTAATATGCAATGTCCTCTTACGACAGCATAACTGTTCACTCCAATAGCTCCTTTTTTTCAGCAACTCCTCCAGATGACTTGCTGGCTTAAATTGACCAAGGACAATAAAGATTAGAGACACCCCATTTCATGACAAGGTGAGACCCAGATGCAGACACAGGAGGCAGATGGTTGGAGTCTTACAATATTTATTAATCCAATAGGGTAAGGCAAGAGAATGGTCGTGGACAGGCAAAAAGGTCAAAACCAGTTCAGAGTCCAAAAGGTACTGAAGGGCAGGCAGAATCAAGGTCAGGGTAGACAGGATGATCAGGCAGGCGGAAAGTAGTCCAGAGTCAGGCAGGGGTCAAAACCAGGAAGACTATCAAAAAGAGAATAACAAAAGGAGTACAGGAAAAAAACGCTGGTTGACTTGACTAACATACAAGACAAACTGGCACAGAGAGACCGGAAACACAGGGATAAATACACTGGGGAAAATAAGTGACACCTGGAGGGGGTGGAGACAATCACAGGAACAGGTGAAACAGATCAAGGCGTGACACCCCATGATGAGGTTGTTCCCTCTGAAATCAATCGTTTTGCTTTGTCACATAGTTGCCATAGAAGGTTGCACTCGGCAGATCAATTCTTCTCTATATTCTAGTCAGGATCGTGAAAGGTCAATTCCACGGTAACAAAATGACGCTGAGACTCCGATTGTTCACTTTAAAAGTATGACAAAGCAAAAACCATTGATCGCAAAGTTAAACAAACCATACCTATGCACAAGGACTACTTTTAATAATTTCCACAGATTTTGTTTGACAAAAACACATTTACTCGAAGAACGTTGCAGATGTAAAGTTGGGTAACAGAATGACAGTACAATCTCCCTCAGTTTTTTATGTTACCATTTTTTCCAAAAACTCTATGATATGACACCTTGAGTTTGAAAGTGAAGTGGATTAAACACCCGGGAACAGAATGATGGTAATAGAACGACATCATCGGTCCCAGATCTGTACTATACAGAAATGCGTAATTATGAATGGCATTCTCATTATGGTGATGTATCCTGAATAGGTACACAAATGGAGAAAAATGTTATATCCTTGTTTGCATGTTTGGGTATTATTCTACACACTGGCTATTATTCTAATGAGGACCACATCTTTACCAATCATAGTTTATGCAAGTTTGGACATCACAGTAGAGCACAATAGAGCTCAGTAGAGTAGAGTACAGCACAGCACAGTACGTTACAGTATCTTACAGTACAGTAAATTATACTCTACTCTAGTGTACTCTACTCTAGTGTACTGTATTGTACTGACATTTTCTCTACTATACTCTATTTTTCTTTACTGCACTGTACTGTGTTCTACTGTACTGTACTGTGCTGTCCAAACTTGTGAAACAGATGGGTTCAGATTTGTAATGACCAAATTTGAAGTACTTGTCAACATCCATGGTCTGGTTTTGGTGTGTGCTCAGTGCGTGAGAGGGCTGGTTACAGTAAATATAAAGAGAGGGGGCTCATGGGTAGGTGTCCGTAAGAGCCGGGAGAGATTACATTAGAGAGAGAGGTTGTCCATATTGTTTTAACATTCTTGCTTTGACCACCATGCGACAGAAAGACAGAGAAAACATTGAGCCAACTGTGGTTTGTGACTACTATGAACTCCCATTGTAAATATTAACCAATTCAGTTGCAGTCATTCTGATACAGATTTTTTTGGTCATTCTGTTACCAATTTGGTAACAGAATGACATGTTTAAATGTTTAAACCAAACTGTTATCAGTAGAGTAAAAACCCTATAACTAATTGGTAGGTCTACCTCTATGAACTTGCTGAACTCCTCCCTGTGCAACTGGGTCCTGGACTTCCTGACAGGCCGACCCCAGATGGTGAGGGTTGGTAACAACACCTCTGCCATGCTGACCGTCAACACCGGGGCCCCCAAGGGACGTGTGCTTAGCCCCTCCAGTACTCCCTATTCACCCATGACTGCACGGCCACGCACGACTCCCACTCAATCATCAAGTTTGCTGACGACACAACAGTGGTAGGCCTGATCAGCAACAATGATGAGACAGCCTAAATGGAGGAGGTTAGAGCTCTGGTGGAGTGGTGTCAGGACAATAACCTCTCCCTCAACGTCAACAAAACCAAAGAGCTGATCGTGGACTACAAGAGACTGATCATAGTGCAAGCTCCCATCCACATCGACTGGGCCATAGTCAGGACGGTCAAAAGCTTCAAGTCCCTCGGTGTCCAATCACTGAGGACCTGAAATGGTCCCATCACATCGAAAATGCGGTGAAGAAGGCACTACAGCGCCTCTTTAACATCAGTCGGCTGAAGAAATTCGGCATGGCCCCTAAGAACCTCATGAACTTCACGGCAACTACACCGTCCTCAACCGCATGGCTTTTCAGAGGGTGGTGTGGTCAGCCCAACACACCATCAGTGGCACGCTGCCTGCCCTCCAGGTCATTTACAGCATTTGGTGTCGAAGGAAGGCTAAGAAGAAGATCATTAAGGACCTAAGCCACCCGGGCCACAGACTGTTCACTCTGCTACCGTCTGGCAGATGGTACAGGTTCAACGGAGCATTGACCAAGAGGCTTGGAAACAGCTTTCATCACTAGGCCATCAGGCCATTGAACAGCTATCACTAGCCATCTTCCTGCCCGGTACTCAGTCCTGCAGCTTAGAGACTTTTGTGCACACATACTCCCACACACTCACACAAAACATAAACACGCAGACTCTTGCACTCACGTATACACTCACACACGTGCATACACCCATACTCACAAACACACACACACACACAGCCAATGCTGCTGTCCCATGTACAGTATATAGAGACATGAAACACTGAACACTTCCTGTTTCTTTTATACTGTTATTCACACTTTATTTATATACTGTATTCTCGACATAGCTCATTCTAATATATCTACTACTGTACATCACATTTTAAGACGCTGTTTATACACACCGCATATTTATATACTGGATGCTTGTCATAGAAAATATGCCTACTGCTGAACATACCTATCATTTTTAGTATATATTTTCAGTGTTTATATGCATAGATTGCATTTAGATTACTGATACAGTCTTATTTGGTTTGTTAATTGGATTAGTTCTGACATTTCTTTATTTCATTTTTTATTCTTTTTTGATTATTGTGTACTTGTTTGATATTTTACTGCACTTAGGCCCTAGTAATATAAACATTTCGCTTAACCCGCTATAACATCTGCTTAAACTGTGTACGCAACCAATAACCTTTGATTTTGATTTGAACAATCATCATTCTCCCTCATGTATTATAAAATATAAAGTGTCTTAATTAAAGATATGAGTTTTTGGCAATAACAACTAGGTAGTATGGGGTGGCAGGTAGCCTAGTGTTTAGATTGTTGGGCCAGTAACCGAAAGGTTGCAAGATCGCATCCCCAAGCTGACAAGGTAAAAATCCGTCGTTCTGCCCTTGAACAAGGCAGTTAACACACTGTTCCTAGGCCGTCATTGTAAATAAGAATTGGTTCTTATCTGACTTGCCAAGTTAAATATAAAACTATGTGACTGACTGCCTCATTTGTCTTATGTAGCAACATTTGAAATAGTGTTTTTTACATTGGATAAAAGTAGAGACTCAGACCTAGAAAATTGTATATCATACACTGCAGTTGAGGAACAATGGGAAAGTAATTCTGCTTTGAAAGTAAACCCACTTTTGAGAAAATGGCACTTGAATGTTTTGATACTCCTACAGTGCCTTGCAAAAGTATTCATCCCCCTTTGCGTTTTTCCTATTTTGTTGCATTACAACCTGTAATTTAAATGGATTTTTATATGGATTTTATGTAATGGACATACACAAAACAGTCCAAATTGGTGAAGTGAAGTGAAATGAATACATGTTTAAAATAATTATAAAAAATAAAACCCGGAAAAGTGGTGCTTGCATATGTATTCACCCCCTTTGCTATGAAGCCCCTAAATAAGATCTGGTGCAACCAATTACCTTCAGAAGTGAAATCATTTGTTAAATAGTCCACCTGTGTGCAATCTAAGTGCACCATTAAATCCATTATTAAAAAATTGAAAGAATATGGCACCACAACAAACCTGCCAAGAGAGGGCCACCCACCAAAACTCACGGACCAGACAAGGAGGGAATTAATCAGAGAGGCAACAAAGAGACCAAAGATAACCCTGAAGGAGCTGCAAAGCTCCACAGCGGAGATTGGAGTATCTGTCCATAGGACCACTTTAAGCTGTACACTCCACAGAGCTGGGCTTTACAGAAGAGTGTCCAGGAAAAAATAAGCAAACATGTTTGGTGTTCGCCAAAAGGCATGTGACAGACTCCCCAAACATTTTGAAGAAGGTACTCTTGTCAGATGAGATTAAAATTGAGCTTTTTGGCCATCAAGGAAAATGCAATGTCTGGCGCAAACCCAACACCTCTCATCACCCCGAGGACACCATCCCCACAGTGAAGAATGGTGGTGGCAGCATCATGCTGTTTTTCATCGGCAGGGACTGGGAAACTGGTCAGAACTGAAGGAATGATGGATGGCGCTAAATACAGGGAAATTATTGAGGGAAACCTGTTTCAGTCTTCCAGAGATTTGAGACTGGGATGGAGGTTCACCTTCTAACAAGACAATGACCCTAAGCATACTGCTAAAGCAACACTTGAGTGCTTTAAGGGGAAACATTTAAATGTCTTGGAATGGCCTAACCTCAATCCAATTGAGAATCTGTGGTATGACTTAAAGATTGCTGTACACCAGCAGAACCCATCCAACTTGAAGGAACTGGAGCAGTTTTGCCTTGAAGAATGGGCAAAAACCCCAGTGGCTAGATGAGCCAAGCTTATAGAGACATACCCCAAGATACTTGCAGCTGTAATTGCTGCAAAATGTGGCTTTACAAAGTATTGACTTTGGGGGGTGAATAGTTATGCACTCTCAAGTTTTCTGTTTTTGTCTTATTTCTTGTTTTTCACAATGTAAAATATTTTGCATCTTCAAAGTAGTAGGCATGTTGTGTAAATCAAATTATACAAACCCCCACCCAAAAATATACTTTAATTCCAGGTTGTAAGGCAACAAAATAGGAAAAATGCCAATGGGGTGTGAATACTTTCGCAAGCCACTGTACTGGAGAGATCTTCTTTGTCTACATCCATTCAGCACTGTTCACACCCACTTAAGCCTTAGTCCCACCCATCTCTTTAAGAATTCACATATGAGGCCATGTGGCAAACACACGCTTTAGTAAAACAAGTCTAAGTTTATTTGTCACGTGCACAGGATACAGAAGGCATAAACGGTACAGTGATAGTACTTGCATAGTAGCAATATCAAAAATAGAAAGTGTCCAGATAAAAATATTTTATAATTATTTTATCATTATTAGATGACGCTTACCCGACACACTTGTCTAAATTGATGGGTCATGTGAAGGAAATGCTATAACCACTCCACCCACATCTAGCTAAGTGGATGGGTCACTATTGTCTAGACATGTACACATGCTCATGAAATACAATCAAATGGCGTAACCACCCCCAGACACACCTGTTCCTTTGATGGGTTATGTAATATTACGCCCGAAGTGGAGTCTTTTGTTTGGACACATAGATAGCTAGGTAGCTAGCTAGCTAAACAATGAACTGGCATAACCCCAACTCATACTACTACAAATACAAACATTGTCATAGCTGTAGTATGAATCTGCAGGTAGCGAAATCTAAGAAACTCGGTTCAATGTTAACTAGCTAACATTAGGCTATAACTAGCAATGGCAATTTTTTTTTTATATATATTTTTTTATTTTACCTTTATTTTACTAGGCAAATCAGTTAAGAACAAATTCTTATTTTCAATGACGGCCTAGGAACAGTGGGTTAACTGCCTGTTCAGGGGCAGAACGACAGATTTGTACCTTGTCAGCTCGGGGATTCGAACTTGCAACCTTTCGGTTACGAGTCCAAATGGATTTCTGATTTGAATAATATTACTACACAGATCATATACGTAACCTTAGCTAGCAAGCCAGAAAGCTAAAGTTTGCTAGCTAACTAACAGTAGCTAACTAACAGCTAACTACACTTTCTGACAAAATTAAAAACGTATCTGGAAAATTTTGCTAGACTTTTACATGGATGAACGCTTCATGGCAGACTGGAAACATTGAACTCCATTTTTTTTGTAGCTACATCTTGTTTGGCCAGCTTTGTGTCAAGTCACTTCGGTTCACACTGACCGTGGTGTGTGCAGAAAGTAGCCCATCACTTTTTCCTACTGATCTGACAATAGCGCCCGCTAAATTCAGGGTATTAATGTTGTTGAGAAAAGTAGCAAAACTTTTGTAGTTCTTGATGGCTATCATTATATCTTTTCAAAACCGCACAGTAGACAGGACTGTCAACACATACTGAACAGCTCATGTTAAAGACAGAAGCGTGCTACATGGCAGACCAATCCAAACTCATCTCCTGGCATGTCCAGCTCATACATTAGTTCAGCCAATCATGGCTAGTGGGAAGGTTGCTGGCTTTTTCCATGGCTAAACCAACTAGGCTCATAATTTAACAATTGTATTCATGGAATACAAGTTTGTTATTAAAGCACATGAAAATTCACATGTTCCAGAAGGCATTTCTGCCCAAAACAATTTTCTTCAAAAATAAATGTATACATTCAAATGCTGCTCCTGTGAAGTAGTGACGTGCGACATACGCCTAGTTTCCTGAAATGAGTCACATATTTCCTAAACTTACAGAAGGCTTGTAAAGTGTGGTGTACCGCACGACAGATCTCTAGGTCCGCTACTCTTTTCTATGTTTACCAATGTCCTACCACTGGCATTAACCAAGCATGTGTGTCCATGTATGCTGATGATTCAACCATATACACATCAGCAACCACAGCTAATGAAGTCATTGAAACCCTTAACAAAAAGTTGCAGTCTGTTTTGGATTGGGTGGCCAGTAATACACTGGTCCTGAACATCTCTAAAACTAAGAGCATTGTATTAGGTACACATTATTCCCTATGTTCTAGACCTGAATCTGGTAATGATTGGTGTGGCTGTTGAACATATCGAGGAGACTAAATTACTTGGTGTTACCTTAGTTTGTAAATTGTCATGGTAAAAACATATGGATTCAATGGTTGTAAAGATGGGGAGAGGTCTGTCCGTAATAATAGATGCTCTGCTTTTTTGACAGCACACTACACAAAGCAAGTCCTGAAGGCTCTAGTTTTATCTTATCTGATATATTGTACAGTCATATGGTCAAGTGCTGCAAAGAAAGCTGCTGCTGGCCCAGAACAGAGCGACACGTCTTGCTCTTCATTGTAATCAGTGGGCTAATATTAATAATATGCATGCCAGTCTCTCTTTTGGTTTTAGTTGAGGAAAGACTGACTGTGCCACTCCTTGTTTTTATAAGATACATGAATGTGTTAGAAATTCCAAATTGTTTGCATAGTCAATTTACACATAGCACCATCAGACATGCCACCAAGGGTCTTTTCACAGTCCCCAGGTCCAGAACCAATTCAAGGAAACCTACAGTATTATACAGAGCCACAAGTGCATGAATCCCTTCCATTTTATAAAGCGCAAGTGAACAGCAAATCTGGTTTAAAAAAACAAATAAAGCAACACCTCACGGCACAACGCCTCTCCCCCATGTGACCTACTTGTTGTATGTACTGACATGTATGTGTAACTGATAGATGCACACACACATTAAATACATGTTAATGTTGTTAAATATATGTAAATTATAAACTATTTTGTCTGTAATGTCTTTTTCGTTATGTGTCGGACCTCGGTAAGAATAGCTGTTGCCATTGGCGTGGGCTAATGGGGATTTACAAGCATTTCGCTACACCCACAATAGCATCTGCTAAGCAAGTGTATGTGACCAATGAAATTTGATTTGATCCTAATAAATCAAATCAAAATCGAATAATAACTGCCAAACGAAATATAAGTCTTGATATTAGTTGGCAGGGGTCTTTACTTCAACATGATTGTGTTTTGATGTATTTGTAATACCTTTTAAAACTTTAAGACCCCTTTTCCATCTGTTTGATCAGAATTCAATTAATAAATTGTTTAGGATGGAAAATGGTTGAAAAATGTATATATGCCTTTTCTTATAAGTATAGACGCTTAGCTTTCATTTGACACCAAATTTGATGTACTCTTATGAACTTCACATGTTAGTGCTTATGGGACAGGGTCCTGTTTATAGATATCAATCAGTGGAGGATTTGGAAACAGGGTAACATGTTTAAATGTTTGTTTGAGAGTTTTAATGATGATGTTAATGATGACTAAAGTGATAAAGAATGTATTCCTTCCAATGTTAAATGTAGTATTGGGGCGATGTCCTGTTTATAGATATCAATAACAGCAAAAACATTTAATCTGCCAATACTACACTGAGCCCTCTTTTGAGACATGCCAATGGTGGCAGGTTTGACAGATTTGAAGTCTGTTGTTGTTGATATTTTATAAACAGGAAGTGGCCCCGCTGTGCATGCTGATGTCGTGTCTCTGAGTCTACCTTTAAGTTTTCATATTCAAAATCATACTCACATCAAGCCATGTCTAATTCTGAGTTTATATTATATGACACCCTTCAGTGCTATTTCGCAGAATAATCTAATTGCCCCTTGGGAATCAAGATGACATTCTATGCTGAATATTATGATCAGCTAAACTAGGCCTGATTTTTTTTTTATTTTATTTTTTACAGTTAATCATGACTGGATTGAAGAACTAAACCTGTAAAATCAAGGATAAATCCTTGCTGCATTTGACAGCACAGAGCATTATTTTAAAGCCTTAATCTTTGAAAATGTATTACACTATTTTTTTAGTGTCGGACCTTTGCCATTTCAGGTGCTCAATTTGCCAGAGTTTAGTTAGTCAGAGAGCAGAATTTTGCCTGAGAGGAAAATTCAGGTCTGTCTGGATTTTAGTCCTAGATTAGGCCTAAAGTGCTTTTTAGTCTAGGATTATGCTTATTGCATGTCTGGGAAACCAACCCTTCAAAACTACTACTATCCCTTTTGGTTTAAAATGTGCACCGACGCCATATCTAAAATGGCCTCTCCTTTTCTCCCCAGTCCGATGTCTGCTCTACGGCCGGGGAGCTGTCTAGGGCGTCAGGTGTGGATCCTCCTGGCCATGACCCACCTCACCCTGGATTTCTCCCTGTGTAGCCCCCTCAGTCAGGGCCTGGGGATCAAGCTCATCCCCAAACCTGTGCCTCGCCCCCGGCCCCACTCGGCGCCCCTCTGGGAAACTCCCAACATTCTCCATTGGAGGACTGTGAGCACTCTGGCTCACCGGCTCCTCAACCCCGTTCCACTGCCAGACAGCAGGGGAGGGCCAGTGCCAAAGGTCAGGGGTCAAAAGTACAGGAGACTGGCACACAAAGGACAGCCATGTAAGGAGTGCCGGTTGAAATACACATCCACCGAGGTGGGGGATTCGGCAGCAGCGGTAGGTCTTCCCAGGGGGAGCAAAACAGACGTGGTGAGGTTGTTACGGAGGGCTCGGAGACAGCTGAAATGGGACGCCGATGACAAATCTCAAGATGGCAGGACCACGACTGTGGCCGGATATATCGACTGGGGACCCACAGGGACGGAGGACAACTTTGACGATGGTGAGGGGAAAACGGCAGCCAACTCCACACTGTCCACCAAGGCCTTGACCACTACTGTGGCCACCACCACCACTACCACCACCAAGAGTCCACAGAGGACGTTCGCAGTGGTGACCACACCACACCCTAGGATGCTGAGCACCACCAAGGCCAGCGTCAGTTTAGGGGAGACTGTCAAACCACCAAAGCCATATGGAGACACACCAGGTAAAACTTCTTTCCTATGTTTTCTATCATGCAATTTCAAAAGTCATTCATCTGTATTTCTATCCTGTTTTAAGTGCAGCTGGATTTGGCATGTCAAGGCTAGTCAGGAAGACAGCAGGAGTGCATCACGTTATTATACACCCATTGCTAACTGTTTGAAGCAAGATTTTGGCATGAATTGCAGTTGTCTGGGACAGATAAGTAAAGAATGTGTTGAATATTTGTGTAAAATAAGTGAAATATCATTCAGTGATGTAAGTGTTCTTATTTTGACATATCTAGGGTATTGAGAGTAATGGACCCCTCAAAATTGTTCAACTATTCAAAGCACATCTTCCCTAACCATCGGCCAATTAATATTTTAGGACACTTAATCTTTCCCCTGAATTTAAAGGAGCTGTGACTCAGAGCAAACTGTTTTGTTTTATTCAGCAGTTTTTGTTTTCAGAATAGGCATATGCCATGTTTATACCTCTGTAGTTACATTGCCTATCGTAAGTATTCACCCCCTTAGATTTCTTAACATTTTATTGTGGGATTAAAATGGATTTAATTGTCTTTTCTTGTCAACGATCTACACAAAATACTTTAATGTCAAAGTGCTAGAACAATTCTAAATGGAAAAAAAATAAATGAAAAATAAAAAACAAATATATCTTGAGTATTCACACCCATTAGTCAACACATGCTAGAAACACTTTGGCAGCGATTACAGCTGTGAGTCTATTTGGTTAAGTCTCTGAGCTTTGCACACCTGGATTGTGCAATATTTGCACGTTATTTTTTTTTTAATTCTTCAAGCTTTGTCAACTTGGTTGTTGATGGTTGGTAGACAGCCATTTTCAAGTCTTGTCATAAGATCAGCTCCCAGTCTCTGGTGGAAAGCAGACTGAACCAGGATTTCCTTTACAGTTTTGCCTGAAAAACTGCTCAGTCCTTGATGACGACAAGCATACCCATAACAGGATGCAGCCACCCCCATGCTTGAAAATATGGAGAATTGTACTGAGTGATGTGGTGTTGGATTTGCCCCAAACATAACAATTTGTATTCAGGACAAAAGGTTAATTCCTTTGCCACATTTTTTGCAGTATAACTTAAGTGTCTTGTTGCAAACAGGATGCATGTTAAGAACTACTTTTATTATGTGCAGGATTAGATTAGTATTGTAGAGTAACTACAATATTGTTGATCCTATCACAGTCATTAAACTCATACTTTTTAAAAATCACCATTGACCTCATGCAACTCAGTTTGGAAGGATGCCAGTATCTTTGTAGTGACTGGGTGTATTGATACACCCCCCAAAGCCAAATTAATAACTTCACCATGCACAAAGGGATATTCAGCTTTTTCTTTTTTTTTACCAATCTACCAATTGGTGCCCTTCTTTTTGAGGCACTGGAAAACCTCCCTGGTCTTTGTGGTTGAATCTGTGCCTGAAATCCAATCCACTACTTGACTGAGGGACTTTACAATTACAGTATGTGTATGTGTGGGGTACAGAGATGGACATTAAAAATAATGTTAACCTTACTAGGGCAGGTGTTCAACCCCTCAACAACATTCTGGTGAAAAGGCAGCGCGCAAAATTCATTTAAAAAAAATGTAATTATGTAACTTTCACACATTAACAAGTCCAATACAGCAAATGAAAGATAAACATCTTGTTAATCTACCCATCGTGTCCGATTTCAAAAATGCTTTACAGCGAAAGCACAACATTAGGTCATAGCCAAGTCAAAAAAACACAGCCATTTTTCCAGCCAAAGATAGGAGTCACAAAAAGCAGAAATATAGATACAATTAATCACTAACCTTTGATGATCTTCATCAGATGACACTCATAGGACATCATGTTACACAAATGTGCAGTAATGTTTTGATTCCAAAATATCTGGTGATTTTGCAGAAATACTCATAATAAACATTGATAAAAGATTCAACTGTTATTCACAGAATTAAAGACAGACTTCTCCTTAATGCAACCGCTGTGTCAGATTTTAAAAAAACTTTACGGAAAAAGCATAATCTGAGAACAGTGCTCAGAGACCAATCCAGCAAAGAAATAGCCACCATTTTGGAGTCAACAGACGTAAGAAAAAACACTATAAATATTCACTTACCTTTGATGATCTTCATCAGAAGGCACTCCCAGGAATCCCAGTTCGACAATAAATGACTGATTTGTTCCATAAAGTCCATCATTTAGCCGCTTGTTGTTCGCATTTTCAGCCCAGTATAAGCCAAACGATGTATGGAATCAATCTTTAGGATAAGTCATCAATAAGGTTCCAACCGGAGAATTTCATTGTCTGAAGAAAAGCACTAGAACGAGAGCAAACTCTGTCGGGGGCGCGCTTCACAAGCCTGAGACACCCTGCCAGACCACTGACTCAAAGAGCTCTCATGAGCCCCTCCTTTATAGTAGAATCCTCAAACCATTTTCTAAAGACGGTTGACATCTAGTGGAAGCCCTAGGAAGTGCAACTTCATCCATATCTCACTGTGAATTCAATAGGGACTAGGTTGAAAATCGACCAACCTCAGATTTCTCACTTCCTGTTTGGATTTCTTCTCAAGTTTTTGCCTGCCATATGAGTTCTGTTATACTCACAGACATCATTCAAATAGTTTTAGAAACTTCAGAGTGTTTTATATATAATACTAATAATAATATGCATATATTAGCATCTGGGACAGAGTAGGAGGCAGTTCACTCTGGGCACGCTATTCATCCAAAAGTGAAATGCTGCCCCCTAACCCAAAAAAGGGTAACTCATATTATATTAGTCCATGCAACTTATTATGTGATTTGTTAAGCAAATTTCTACTCCCAAACTTATCTAGCCTTGCCATAACAATGGGGGTGAATACTGATACAGAAAAACCAATACATTGTATTTATTTATTTATTGTTAATTTTGTATTTTCATAGAATATCCATTTCACTTTGACATTATGGAGTATTTTGTGTAGATCAGTGACAATTAATCACAATTAAATCCATTTCAATCCCACTTTGTAACGCAACAAAATGTGAAAGGAATCCAAGGGGGGTGATTTCTTATGATAGGCACTATAGGTCTATTCGTTTATACGGGCATTGTATTACTGTTTTGAAAGTGGGGCGGCAGGGTAGCCTAGTGGTTAGAGCGTTGGACTAGTAACCGGAAGGTTGCGAGTTCAAACCCCCGAGCTGACAAGGTACAAATCTGTCGTTCTGCCCCTGAACAGGCAGTTAACCCACTGTTCCCAGGCCGTCATTGAAAATAAGAATTTGTTCTTAACTGACTTGCCTGGTTAAATAAAGGTAAAATAAAATAAAAAAAAAAACTGTTTTGAAAGTGTTAAATATATTGTGATTTGCAGATAGAGCATTGTTAAATTGTTCTTACCACATGCTTGTGGTACCATGGTATAACTAAATATACAGTACCAGTCAAGGATTTTTCTTTACTTTTACTATTTTCTATGTTGTAGAATAATAGGGAAGACATCAAACTATGATATAAGACATATGGAATCATGTAGTAAGTGTTAAACAAATGAAAATATATTTTATATTCTTCAAAGTAGCCACTTTTTGCCTTGATGACAGCTTTGCACACTCTTATCATTCTCTCAACCAGCTTCATGAGGAATGCTTTTCCAACAGTCTTGAAGAAGTTCCCACATATGCTGAGCACTTGTTGGCTGCTTTTCCTTCACTCTGTGGTCCAACTCATCCCAAACCATCTCAATTGGGTTGAGATCGGGTGATTGTGGATGCCAGATCATCTGATACAGCACTACATCACTCTCCTTCTTGGTTAAATAGCCCTTACACAGCCTGGAGGTGTGTTGGGTCATTGTCCTGTTGAAAAATAAATGATAGTCCCACTAAGCGCAAACCAGATGGGATGGTGTATTGCGGCAGAATGCTGTGATAGCCATGCTGTTAACGGTGCCTTGAATTCTAAATAAATCACTGACAGTGTCCACAGCAAAGCAACCCCACACCATCTCCGTGTTTCACGGTGGGAACCACACATACAGAGATCATCTGTTCACCTACTCTGCGCCTCACAAAGACACGGCGGTTGGAACCAAAAATCTCAAATTTGGACTCATCCGACCAAAGGACAGATTTCCACCGGTCTAATGCCCATTGTTGTGTTTCTTGGCCCAAGCAAGTCTCTTCTTATTTTTGGTGTCCTTTACTGGTGGTTTCTTTGCAGCAATTCGACCATGAAGGCCTGATTCACGTGGTTTCCTATGAACAGTTGATGTTGAGATGTCACAACACAACTAATTGGCTCAAACGCATTAAGAAAGAAAGAAATTCCACAAATTAACTTTGAACAAGGCATACCTGTTAATTGAAATTCATTCTCACCTCATGAAGCTGGTTGATAGAATGCCAAGAGTGTGCCAAAACTGTCATCAAGGCAAAGGGTGGCTACTTTGAATAATATTTTGTTTTGATTAACACTTTTATGGTTACTACATGATTCCATATGTGTTATTTCATAGTTTTGATGTTTTCTTTATTTTTCTACAGTGTAGAAAATATTTAAAAAATAAGAAAAACCGAGGGCCTTAAGTAAAATTAATGCCATAAAGATTTGCACAATAGGAGAGATATGCACAAACATGACAGATATGGCAAACCTGCAACTCATTACACCTGACTTTTGGCAGGGATTTGACGACAAGAAAAAGACAAGAAGTTTACCCACAAAGAAAAAAAGTTATTACGATAGAAAGCGATTTGTAGTCGTAAAATCACAGCCAAAGGTCAGGTACCTAAGCGCTTCCAAATATGGAGTTGGAGGTTTGCCATATCTGTCATGTTTGTGCATATCTCTCCTATGTGCAAATCTTTATGCCAGTCATTTTACTTAAGGCCCTCGATTTACATATACAAATCAAATGGTGTTTGTTTGTTAATAGTGAATTGCATTTGTGGATAGTGATTTACATTTGTGGAAAGTAATTTATATTTGTGGATTGGTGATTTACATTTGCGAATTCATTTGACGTGATATTGATCCCATATTAAATGTTGTTACCGATTACTGTCCATTTGATGTACAAAGTAATATGTGATTTTATGGTCTCTCCAAGTCTCTCCATGCCGCGAACACATGAAGTGGACTGGCTATGCACATTAGATTGACCATTTAATGAAATCAACGAAGAGGCTCTGCTTCTTTAATGGACTATGCAGGTGGCAGTAAAACCAGAGTGAGGTTTAATGATGTATGACCTAGCACTATGTTAACTGACTTTTCCCATTGGGTAAATTTACATGAATGTCATACAATCACGTTCCCACTGCAGAGGGCAACCAAAGGGTCCGCTGAAATATATTGACCACTAAACTGTACAAGTGTTAAAACATCTCAAGACATTGTAGACTATGGACATTTGGCCAGATGTGGTAAATGCCAATACATAACTATGCAGTAGGATGATGTCATTGAACATACAGTGCCTTCAGAAAGTATTCATACCCCTTGACTTGTTCCACATTTTGTTGTGTTAGACTGAATTCAGAATGAATTCTGAATTCTCACCAATCTACACAGAATACCCCATAATCACAAAGTGAACACGTTTTTAGAATTTTTTGCACATTTATTGAAAAGGAAATACACATCTAATTTACATATGTATTCACACCCCTGAGTCAATACATGTTAGAATCACCTTTGGCAGCAATTACAGCTGTGAGTGTTTCCGGGTAAGTCTCTAAGAGCTTTGACCACCTGGATTGTACAATATTTGCACATTATTATGTTTCAAATCCTTCAAGCTCTGTCAAGTTGGTTGTTGATTATTGCCAGACATCCATTTTCAAGTCTTGCTATCGATTTTCAAGCTGATTGAAGTCAAAACTGTTACTCGGCCACTCAAGAACATTCAACGTCATCTTGGTAAGAAACTCCAGTGTATATTTGGCTTTGTGTTTTAGATTATTGTCCTGCTGAAAGATTAATTTGTCTCCCAGTGTCTGTTGGAATGCAGAGTGAACCATGTTTTCCTCTAGGATTTTGCCTTCAGGCTGTTACACAACAAAATGTTGAAAACGTTAATTGGTGTGAATACTTTCTGAAGGCTAGTGAAATGGGAAACTGCCATACTTCTACAGTAGACTATATCTTAACTTTTAGCTTTGACCCAGTGGTACAGATGTTTCAATTCATATGAACCCAGCCCCATCCAGACCTACTCAGCTGGATTTTCTCAGACTGTGCAGAACACACACTCATGACTCCATTCTATGTGCACCAAAGTTACAATCTGTTTCTCTGAAGTGCCTTTTGAAAGTCTAACACTGTAAGATCATATTTTATAACTTAGCTAGCCATGTAGGCAATAGAATAAGCTTTCAAATGATGCACACCTGACCCATATTACAATTTATAATGGTATGTTTTTGGATTACGTAAACAACAACAGTAATTGTGTGTTGGTGGGGATGCAGGGCTGTGTTCGAAACAAAAGACTACCAGCATGCTTATGTTACTCAATGGCAAATCTAGGAGAGCTCAAAAAAGTACCTTATAATTGAAGAGTGTATGTTCTAAGTTTAGATTTAAAACAAATAACAACTGTCCATTTTTCCTGGTGGATCAGAAAAAGTGTGTCCTTGATTTGGTTAACACCACATAGTACTGTGGTTCGTCCTTTACAAGTTGCAGCTTACTGCAGCACAGCTTGCATGGTGCCGCAGAATTATATGGCACGTTATTTAAGAATCAGCTATTGTAACCACTAAAGCTAGTTAGAGCTAGTTTGACCACCAGAGGGGATCTTTGAGAAGCATTTAATTGCCTTCATTAGTGGCTGTGCTAGAGAATTTAGGAGCTTTTTTTGTAAGAACATAGTATATGGGACTGATTTTAAGAAATTGTGCTTAATTAATATGATTAATATTGTTGTTTCTATTCCAAGAAAAATGAAAAACCCCCAGGGTTTCCGTTAGGATGACAGGATGAGGCTACAATACTAAGAGCATAACATTTCCACACCCTAATTGTAGTCTAACCAATACCCAAACGGAGATTCAGTGAAAATAAAAAATCGCATTGATTTATCAAGACCAGTCCCCATGCTTGTCTCAGAGCAGCGTGAAAAGGTGCTAAAATAGTTGACCACAGTGAGTAGGCAATTGCTTCAAATCCTATTACTTCAATATGCTCTTTAAATAAATAAGACCTACACCACTTTTAACAGCACATTACTGAACTCTAGTGAGACTCATGTCGCCTACGGTAGGCCTACAGTATATCAGAGTATTTTTTGTTCAATGACGTGACCGCCAATAATTACATATGGGTCTCGCCGTGGCGGCCGGCACGGGTATCAAATCTGTAGCAACGCATCTTGCACTGCGATGCAGTGTCTTAGATCGTTGCGCCAATCAGGAGGGCTATTATAATACTGTACATGGTGTCCAGGTCAAGATAACCAAAACATGTCTTTATTAAAGTATATCATAAAGAATGTTGGTAGTTATTTATTTTGATCCAAGCCATGAATGAGTGAGTTACTCAGCTTTATGTAGGTGCCGGGCTATATGACTGTGCCATCAACTTGATAATATATAACGATATTTCATAGGTTATTTTGTTTTCAAAAAAACAAAAGTGAGAGATTGTAATCTGAATAAAGGACATTATCATATTTGTAAAGGCCAAAACATTTATTTCTGTTTTTAGAGAGAGAGAAACGCTGGGCCAATTGTGCACCGCCCTATGGGACTCCCAATCACGGTTGGATGTGATACATAATAATAATAATACTTTTTGTTGTATTATTTGTTTTGTCTTTTCTGGTGGATTATACTGAAATTGCAACCATTCACGGCCGGTTGTGATACAGCCAACCTAACTAAGAAATTAAAAAAAGAAACGTCCTCTCACTGTCAAATGAGTTTATTTTCAGCAAAATTAACATGTGTAAATATTTGTATGAACATAACAAGATTCAACAACTGAGACAAAAACTAAACAAGTTCCACAGACATGTGACTAACAGAAATGGAATTATGTGTCCCTGAGCAAAGGGGGAGGGGGGTCAAAATCAAAAGTAAAAGTCAGTATCTGGTGTGGCCACCAGCAGCATTAAGTACTGCAGTGCATCTCCTCCTCATGGACTGCACCAGATGTGCCAGGTCTAGCTGTGAGATGTTACCCCACTCTTCCACCAAGGCACCTGCAAGTTCCCAGACATTTCTGGAGGGAATGGTCCTAGCACTCACCCTCCAATCCAACAGGTCCCAGACGTGCTCAATGGGATTGAGATCCGGGCTCTTTTGCTGGCCATGGCAGAACACTGACATTCCTGTCGTGCAGGAAATCACGCACAGAACGAGCAGTATGGCTGGTGGAATTGTCAAGCTGGAGGGTCATGTAAGGATGAGCCTGCAGGAAGGGTACCACGTGAGGGAGGAGGATGTCTTCCTTGTAACGCACAGCGTTGAGATTGCCTGCAATGACAACATTGTCAGTCCAATGATGCTGTGACACACCGCCCAAGACCATGACGAACCCTCCACCTCCAAATCGATCCCGCTCCAGAGTACAGGCCTCAGTGTAATGCTCATGCCTTCAACGATAAATGCAAATCCAACCATCACCCCTGGTGAGACAAAAACGCGACTCGTCAGTGAAGAGCACTTTTTCCCAGTCCTGTCTGGTCTAGCGACAGTGGGTTTGTGCCCATAGGCAACGTTGTTGCCGGTGATGTCTGGTGAGGACCTGCCTTACAACAGGCCTACAAGCCCTCAATCAAGCTTCTCTCAGCCTATTGCAGACAGTCTGAGCACCGATGGAGGGATTGTGCGTTCCTGGTGTAACTTGGGCAGTTGTTGTTGCCATCCTGTACCTGTCCCGCAGGTGTGATGTTCGGCTGTACTGATCCTGTGCAGGTGTTGTTACATGTGGTCTGCCACTGCGGGGACGATCAGCTGTCCGTCTTGTCTCCCTGTAGCGCTGTCTTAGGCTCTCACAGTACAGACATTACAATTTATTTCCCTGGCCACATCTGCAGTCCTCATGCCTCCTTGCAGCATGCCTAAGGCATGTCCACGCAGATGAGCAGGGACCCTGGGCATCTTTCTTTTGGTGTTTTTCAGAGTCAGTAGAAAGGCCTCTTTAGTCCCCTAAGTTTTCATAACTGTGCCCTTAATTGCCTACCGTCTGTAAGCTTTTAGTGTCATAACAAGCATTGCATGTTAATTAATTGTTTCTGGTTCATTGAACACGCATAGGAAACCAAGTTTAAACACTTTAAAATGATAATCTGTGAAGTTATTTGAATTTTTACGAATTATCTTTGAAAGTCAGGGTCCTGAAAAAGGGACGTTTCTTTTTTTGATGAGTTTATAATTCTAAATTAATAATAATAATCGCTTTGTTTAACAAATAACAATATTTTAGATATGATTTTGTTTTCAAATAACGTAACATTAGCAAGAAAAAAGGACATTCTTGAACATGTGGTGAGACATTGCTACTAATTTCTAAATAAAGACAGTTTGTTTTTAGAGGGAGAGAAACCAAAAACCTACAGTCATCTCATGGGTCTCCCAGTCAAGGCCAGCACAGATATTGAACCAGCATCTGTAGCAACATAGCTTGCACTGCGATGCAGTGTCTTAGACCGGCACTCAGGCACTGTACAACGTGACTGGTCGGGAGTAGGCTACAGAACTACAGTAAGAGCAAAAATAATCCTAACATTTCCACACCCTAATTGTAGTCTAAGTTTCTCTTAGAATAAAAACCTTAGTGTAACAACAGTTTAGTAAGTAATACTGAAGTCGTGCACAATTATCCGTTTCTATTTTGGTATATGTCACCCATTCATTGTCAGTTAGAGACACAGTAGCGCCATGGGACCAGTAGCGCCGTCTCCCCCTTGCGCTGGTCTGGAGCAATGAAGTAGTGACGCAGGGTACCGTACTAAACCACAAGTCCCGCAGCATAATCTTAAAACTTTTTGTGGAGCATCCACTGTAATTTGTTCCTGAATATATACTGCAAATCAGTTTCACAAAAAATGTCTAACAATTTTCTGGCTCATGAATAGCTACGACTAAGGTCCCTTTTTTTGTGATTCTGTTATATTTATCAGCATGTTCCACATTTTTGACTAATCTCACATGGTTCCCAACCCATATCTCCACAGATGGCCAGGTTTGGAGTCAGTTTGTGCACACCAGTAAGGCAGCAGATTGCTCGGTTTCAAACATTGTTACAATTAGAACGCACTTTAGATCCTCATTCCCAGCAGCGTAGTCCATCACCGGACACACACAGGATTTATACAGCTGAGAATAAGCACATTAACCAAGATCCTTACATAGGTAGATTCTGCAGGCTCTACCTGCAGAATCTACTAGTGATCTAATGCCATCTTCCAAGATGTGTTCATCCAGAGTGAAACCAAGGTATTTATAGAGCACTATGTAGAATAATGGGGTTGTGCCAAAACAATAGTTGTGTGCACTTCTCTGAACTCCTTTCTTTATGAAATGATCAATCTGGGTCTTCTCTTGATTTAACGCTAGTCTCCATTTATTACACCATCAATTAACAATATTCAACATATTCTGGAGGTCATCTTCGGTCTCTGCAAGGAGAACTATGTCAGCAGCATACAACAAGATGGAATATTTCCGCAACTTCAACATCAAGTTTAGCATGTTTGATTTGTAGGGCTAAATCATTAACATGTTGTGGAAATAAAGCGGGTAAGGGTGCGTCTCCCTGCTTTACACAGTGAAAAGTTGGAAATCAGCCAGTCCTTAGGTCATTGGCACTGGTCACTTTAATAATGTTTACATATTGTTTTTCCCACTTCATATGTATATACTGTATTCTGGCTCTGTAACTACTCCTGTAGTCACCTTTACTGCTCATATACTGTCCATATCTATACACACAATCATATACATGCACTGTATATATTTACATTCCAGGCTCTGACAATGCTCATTCTAATAGTTATATATTTCGCATTATTTTGGGGATTTGCATGTATTGTTTTGTATTATTAGGTATTACTGCATTGATGGGGCTAGGAAAATAAGCATTTTGCTACACCCGCAAAAACATTGAAGTCGGGAGTTTACAAACACCTTGGCCAAATACATTTAAACTCAGTTTTTCACAATTCCTGACATTTAATCCTAGTTAGAATTCCCTGTCTGAGATCAGTTAGAATCACCACTTTATTTTAAGAATGTGAAATGTCAGAATAATAGTAGAGAGAATGATTTATTTCAGCTTTAATTTATTTCATCGCATTCCCAGCGGGTCAGAATTTACACACACTCAATTACTATTTGGTAGCATTGCCTTTAAATTGTTCAACTTGGGTCAAACAATTCAGGTAGCCTTCCACAAGCTTCCCACAATAAGTTGGAAGAATTTTGACCCATTCCTCCTGACAGAGCTGGTGTGACGGAGTCAGGTTTGTAGGCCTCCTTACTCACACACGCTTTTTCAGTTCTGCCCACAAATTGTCTATAGGATTGAGGTCAGGGCTTTGTGATGGCCACTCCAATACCTTGACTTTTTTGTCCTTAAGCCATTTTGCCACAACTTTGGAAGTGTGCTTGGGGTCATTGTCCATTTGGAAGACCCATTTGCGACCAAGCTTTAACTTCCTGACTGATGTCTTGAGATATTGATTCAATATATCCACATAATTTTCCGTCCTCATGATGCCATCTATTTTGTGAAGTGCACCAGTCCCCCCTGCAGCAAAGCACCCCCACAACATGATGTTGCCACCCCCTGTGCTTCACGGTTGGGATGATGTTCTTCGGCTTGCAAGCCTCCCCTTTTTTCATCCAAACATAACGATTGTCATTATGGACAAAGTGTTATAATTTTGTTTCATCAGACCAGAGGACATTACTCCAAAAAGTACGATCTTTGTCCCCATGTGCAGTTGTAAACCGTAGTCTGTTTTTTATGGCGGTTTTGGAGCATTGGCTTCTTCCTTGCTGAGCGGCCTTTCAGGTTATATCGATATAGGACTCATTTTACTGTGGATATAGATACTTTTGTACCTGTTTCCTCTAGTATCTTCACAAGGTCATTTGCTGTTGTTCTGGGATTGATTTGCACATTTCACACCAAAGTACGTTCATCTCTAGGAGATAGAACGCGCCTCCTACCTGAGCGGTATGACGGCTGCGTGGTTCCATGGTGTTTATACTTGCATACTATTGTTTGTACAGATGAACGTGGTACCTTCAGCGTTTGGAATTTGCTCCTATGGATGAACCAGACTTGTGGAGGTCTACAATTGTTTTTCTGAGGTCTTAGCTGATTTCTTTCAATTTTCCCATGATGTCAAGCAAAGAGGCACTGCTTGAAGGTAGGTCTGGAACAACATCCACAGGTACACCTCCAATTGACTTGAAATGATGTCAATTAGCCTATCAGAAGCTTCTAAATCCATGACATCATTTTCTGGACATTTCCAAGCTGTTTAAAGGCACGGTCAACTTAGTGGATGTAAACTTCTGACCCACTGGAGTTGTGATACAGTGAATTATAAGTGAAATAATCTGTCTGTCAACAATTGTTGGAAAAGTTACTTGTGTCATGCACAAAGTAGATGTCCTAACCGACTTGCCAAAACTATAGTTTGTTAACAAGAAATTGGTTGAGTGGTTGAAAAATGAGTTTTAATGACTCCAACCTAAGTGTATGTAAACTTCCTACTTCAACTGTAAGTGTACGTAACCATTATAATTTAAATAGATTAAATGTAATATCAGTGAAGCACCTAGGTGCCCAGCAACAAGCTCTGACAATAATTGTGTATTTGCCTTTTTCTGATCATTATTCTTTAGTGATCCTGTGGCCCACTGTGTGAAGTAGATTTAAGCCTCCAGATGCTGGCTGATTGTTCCCGGTGATGTTGTGCTAGCTCCGCTCAGCTCTCTCAAAGCCGCGCAGATGGAACTGTCAGCTTCATTATGGATATGAGTGAGATGATTAAAACTGCCGTCCATCCTCCTGGCTGATCGCTCAAGTCTCCTTATCGCGTTCTGAAGTCGAGAGGTAAAACGAGGCAGTGGAGTCAATAAGTAAAAATGAAATCCCACCAAAAATGTGATGAATGCATTGAAAATGTATAGAACCTGCTGCAGCTGCTAATTCAGGTCTTGTTATCACACTCTGAAGAGGTGAGGTGAAACGAACAGTCAGTTAAATAAGCAAGTCCAGAATCCCCCTGAAGCACATATAAAATGTACGTTAAGTACAGTACTCGAGTGCTGCAGTTAGGTATCTATATTTAAAGAGGTGTGCAAATTTGGCAAAAGCCATGCCACCAATGCTACATTGTGACCTCTGAGAGCCTTGTAGAGGTGTAGGCTACAATAGAGTGAGAGGCTCTTCAGGCAGAAAGAGAGAAACTTTCCCCACTGGTTACCATGGCAATCTAATAATCTCACCATTACTCTATATTTACTCTCGATAAGCTGGGTAAAAATGAATTTTCTTCCCGAGCGTTAAATCTGGACTTAAATGCTGATGCCCGGTGACAGCCATGCAGAGTCGAGCCTTCTGATTTATAGAAACTCGGCCAAGAAGAGATGAAGAGTAGCCAGAATGAACAGATGCTGTTTTACTTCATGTTTCCAATGCACAGCTCTTTCATGGCTGACATCTCCTCTGAGAGGAAAAGGTGCACTATTGGCAAGCGACCATTTTAAAAACCTTTTGTTGTTTCTGTATTGGCTAGCTAGACTCCAACACCTTATTCATCCAAACAGGTCAGGAGATAGCAAATTGTTCCTTTACCCAATGTCAACTAGAAATATGAGGTGTTGGTGTACCTATTTTAGAATGCAATCTCTAACGTCATTTGTTTGTTTTACACAAATTCAGACATCAATATCAAGTCAGATATTTGAGTGGGGAGGATATGCCAGGGATTACGGTTGAATACATCACACTCATAAAACTTTCTCTCTGTTATGTAGTCCCACTTGTTGGTGGCAATCCCCTTTCTGTACTTAAAAAGTGACTGCCAATACAAAGCATTGATTCAATGAAGAAATAGTTCTGTCAAAATTGACCACAAAGTGTAAGTAGGATAATTTTGGTCATAAAGTCAGCCACATCTTAAAGTTTGAAACACCCGTGCATCACAACATGTAAATTAAGTTTAGGTGTTAATTTGACGATGTTCATTTGCCAACTAACATGGGGTGAACAGCTGCAGTGTTGCTCTCTATCCAATAGCATAGAGAGTGAGACAGACCTGCCCAGCAGCTCCGACTTTGTTTAGATAAGACAAAACATTGAAAATTATTTTACTTGAGAAATACTGCACCAAAACCTTAATTAGATGTCAAATTGCGCAACTAAAACATCCTTGGCTAAACCATAAAAACAAACCACAGATTTCTTGAGTTATCTTAGATTAATTCTGCGTAGAATCGGTCAGGAAACACACCTCCAAGACTGAAATCTTGTTTTTCTAATGAGCAACTGAAAGACACACGTGCCAATCGTTGTGTTCAGTGGCTCTTTAACACTAGAATAAGTATTTCATAGCCAACTGTCCCCAAATGAAGTACAGGCATAAATGACAACTGCATTTACTGGTAAGTAACAAAATCAGCGGAACTTGAGCAAGAGTCTGACCAAATCTCCTCGACTATCAAAGTTTGCTATCTAGAGTGATTGAATTATGCAATGCTGCCTTTGACATTGGGAGAAAAGGTGTGTGGAATAATTGGCTCTGATCTTGCGCTCTCTCTGTCTCTCTCTCTTCAGAAGTACCCTCTCTTCTTCTGTAAGTGTTTTAGATTGCTCGGTGACTCAGTGGAAATCAGGTCAGATTGACACTTTGACACCAGCGTTAATTGGCAATTGTGAGCCATCAGCAGGCTTCGACAGAAGGTTTCCCCTGCCCCATCTCTCCCATCCCTCCCCGCTCAGGTACCACGTTTGGGAGGATGGATTGGCGAGGGGCCACGGGGAAGAGCGGAGGGGATAGGGGGGTTAAGTCTCACTGCATGTCAACCCTCACACTCTCCAGGAAGTTTAATGCATTATAAATGAGGGACAGATTCCGTACATTTGCAATGGGTGGGAGGAAGGGAGGGCTGGCTTGCTCTCGACAACATATCCATTCACAAATGAGGGCTATTCCCACATTTTTCATGAGCTTTAATGCTGCTAGCGGATGTGGGCTGTACGGAGGCATTGGGCCTTAATGCTCAATGGCCATTTAGAATGATTGCCTTATAGCTTCAAATAACTCCTTGCTTAGAAACTGAGTTCCACATATTTTTCCCTTGCTCTGCAATGCTTTTGTTATTGAGGCCATTTTGGGAGGACAAACCCGCTCAAAAGCAGTTCCCGCACAAATGGTCTGATAACAGTTTAAAATCAATGCCCACAAGCAATTCAAATAGCCAGGCTATGAAATTGAGCAAGGGTCAAGGGTCCCCTGGGATGGGAAGCTAAGCCAATGTCCATTTATAGGGGAGAACACAGTTTCTGGTTCAAAAGTGGATGGCTTCATTACTAGATGCACTGTTTGCTTCTGGTACCATTTTCAGCTTGACGTCAGTGTTCCATCTCGTTTTCAAGGTTGGCAGTATGTTTTTTGTTGTTGTTGTCAATTAAGAGCTATAGTGCTGCTAGATTTTTATCAACTGGCTGTGGAGTTTTACCACAGGCTTTTATCCACTACTGTTTAATTAACTGGATGTGCATACACATAGGTACTGTACAGTATATATGTATGTTAAGGTCAATGTGTTTGATAAACTATTTACATCTGTTGCTGATATTATATTCTATTGTTCCCCTACTGGGCTGGGCTAGGTAGTCTTTAATAAAGGCAGATAGTGAGATTTTCTTAAAACGCTATGCTTGTCAATGGCATGTTCATCAAACTGTCAAGACCATGAAGGTGAAAACCTAATTTATTTCTCTCCGGGAGCCTTGGTGTGCCCCAAACTCTGCTGACACAGGGGTCAGTAGCTCTTGCTGTCCATCTCCTATTCTCTCTCTTTCCCATTCTCACACCCCCTCTCTTTGTCTGGCACGGATTCTTCCAAACAAAACCTAACCCAGCACCTCTAAAGCAAGGTGACTGCTAAAGGTGATTTTTCAGCCTTACTGCTAGAGCACAATGAGTTTGAGCTAGCAGGACCATTTTTTTCAGTTCTGGACAGGAATAGAGAATCATCTGGACTGTCTCCCGGTTGTGACAGTGGAATCATTATCTGACATTATCTTGTCTTGTTAATGCACTGCCCTAAAAGTAGGTTATAATGAGACCTAAGACTGTATTTGTATGGCCAGGGCTTCAGCCTGATATGAATTTGGTATAAGCTGGAAATCTCTGCCAGAGAAGCCTTTCATGCCGACATGAATGTAAAACGAAACAATTCTCCATGGAGACGTGGACTATCGATCCATGATCTATTATCCATGAACTTGGACAGGTGTTCATTTATTACTCCACACTTTCAACTTAAGCCTTGATGTCAGCCAGGAAGGGAGGCATGGGAGTGAGCAAGAGAGAAAGATGCAAATGACTGCCAGATAAGTTAATGTGTCTTTGCTGCAGAGGGACTGATTACGGCGAAGGAAGGGAGGCATTCCTGAGACAGCCACAGAAATCATTAATCCAAGGTTGACCTGGCTGCTTTGTGCCCTGCCCACAGAAGTTTGTTATCCAAGGGAATGTATATGCACAATGAGGGAGCTAGCATTTTACAATGACTGAGTGGCCGCTCCTTTTGAGCTATCCCGAAGACTAACTAGATTGAATCAGCAGACAATCACCTGGCTGATGAGGGTATGGATGTATGGGCCCGCAAGGACGTTTTCATCATGAACAACCTGGTGTTCTGCTGCATGTTTCCCACTCATTGCTGGTGAATTGTCCCCCCCCCCCCTTCCCAACCACACAACACCTTATCATACTGTATGTCGGCCATAGAGAGAAATCTGTGGTGCTGATATGTACTGTGTCTGTGACTGTAGATGACCTTAGTCCTCCAAAACTGAGGGATCAGCACCTTGCAGGGTTCTCCAGGGTTTAAGTAAAACAATACAGTGTTTTGTAGTTCAGTCATACGGAATTATTCGAACCAGCGAAACATCTGGAAGTCCGCATTTGTTTTTCGGCGTTGTGCAAAAGCAAGGCTGCGATTGGTGGATGGAGACTCATGGTTGGAGGTTTGTGGCACAATAAGCAGAGAGGGGGCACCACTGTGAACCATGTTATATGCCCTGTAGAAATGTGCAAATGTTTTTGTTTGTTCTTATTAGCGCCTTGATACACATGAATTAATATTGTGGCGGATGTTTTTTCAAAATTCTAAATATGTTACAGGATCCTAGGCTTATTATATTTTTTACAAAAACTTATTTAATTGAAGAAAGTAACGGGAAAGTAATGCTGCTTTGAAAGTTGATGACCCCAATTTTGAGTTGGAACATAGCTAACCCAAAATATGAACTTAAAAACTGTCTGGGTTCATCAAAAACAGCTTAGGCATGGATAACATGTACATTTGTATTTGAACTGAACTATTGGTTATTTTGAGGTAAAGACTTTGAGATTAAGTTTTGACAAGTGAAAAGTATTAGTGCTTTGAATTCACTTTGAATCAGGGAAGAGTTAAGAAACTCAGTGAGGTTTAAGGTTCCCACCAGTTCAGGAGAAGTTGTAAAAATGTTGTACAAAAATAGATAACTAATCTAATATGCAGGTGGTTGGCTTTGATTAAATACTTTATAGATCTGTTAAATAATGAAGAGAGAATGATCAATACCTCCACAGATATCTTCCTCTGACCTTGAGTAGATTGCCCTTGGTGTTATGTGGAGCACATATGGTTATCATCCTTAAAATGTTACTAGTTTTCTGTAACATGGCAAATTACTACCAGCCTTTAAAACCGTTCCATTCGTGACTAAACTCTTCTTTGTGTTTTGTGTCCTTCTTTCTTTGCAGGTCTGGCAGTTCACCAGATTATTACAATCACTGTGTCTCTCATTATGGTCATTGCAGCCTTGATAACTACACTTGTCCTTAAAAACTGGTAGGAAAGATTCCTTTACTTTGCAATTACTTCCTGACACACACACAACACATCGCTTTTGAAAGTTTCAATTAAGCTTTTACCAGAGCCACTCATCCACAGTGGTACAAGGTATGATTTTATGTTTGTTTCTTGTCTTTGGTACGTGTTTTTGTAGTTGTGTACAGTCGGGGAATGGCCGTCACAGTAGCCATCAGCGGAAGATCCACCAGCAGGAGGAGAGCTGTCAGAACCTGACCGACTTCACCCCTGCCCGCGTGCCCAACAAAGTGGACATCTTCACCGCCTACAACGACAGCCTGCAGTGCTCGCACGAGTGTGTGCGCACCGCCGTGCCCGTCTACACAGACGAGATGATCCAGCAGACCCCTATATACAAGACCACCTATAACGGAAATAGGTACACCGGCTTTAAATCGCTCTCAGTGCTATGTTTCTGGGTCAGTTTGATCACTGTTTGTGTAAGTGCTTCCTTCTCACATTTGGGTTGGTTATTATGAGCAGTGCTGGGGTCGTTACTCAAAAAAGCAAATATATTACCTGTAACTTGTTACTTCTTTCAACAATAACAAATTACTTTACTTATTACTCCCTGGGAAAAGTAAAAACTTACCCCCAACATGTTGCGCATCCTCACACAATGTAGGCCCTATACACCAACACAAGTAGCCTAATAATGAGCAACCCAAAAAAGAGGGGTATAGGGCAGTATTTCTGCTACATACCCAGCTACAAGCTTATTTAGCTCTCACAGCCTGTCCTCCTCAAAACAAGCCTTGATTGTTTGGATGAGGTAGGCCTACAGTCATCTTCAGCAGGAGTGGTCAGGCCTTGGGGTTCTTTCGCTATGAATTACGTCTTGGCGTGTTGCTTTTGAAGGTGCTTCAAGAGATTGGAGGTTGCGTTTCTAGCAGTGGAAAAGTGTTTCTCTCCTGGGCACAGTTTACATTTTACAGTTATATTCTTGTAATTTTGTCATCCTACCAAATCAAAATAATGGGAGTACTTCCATGCTGAGATACAATGTTTTAAATGCCACTTTTCAACTAAAACGGTCAGTACTGTAGTAGGGCATGCGTGCGTGAACAGGAACTTGGTGAGAGGACGACAGAATAATCATCACATATAATAACTATAATAGGAATAGGATACCTACTGTATCTTTGATCAATAACTGTAATATTGTTTCTCAAATTGGTACAGTACTACGTTATATTACTCGTTACCGCAAAAAGTAATAGTATTAATGTAACGCATTACCCCCAACACTGATTATGAGTCGGGACAGGAGTTTCACCTGGTATAATCACATATTTCGGAAAAAGTCCTTGCCCTAAATGGTGTAAATCCTCTTTTTGTAAGTGGTATTGTTTTCCTTGCAAAGTACCTCTATAGAGTGTCTCCTGGACTCAGATTCTCATTATCTTTGTGTCTCAATCCTTTGTCCTACAGACCTTCTCCCACTGAAAGGCAGCTGATTCCTGTGGCCTTTGTGTCAGAGAAGTGGTTCGAGATCTCCTGCTGACTATCTGAAGCCTTTTTTACATCACGTCGATGGAACAAACTTCCTGAATTTATGCTCTGGTGAGAACTATGTCACTTTCCCCTCCGCAAATCCTTTCCTGAGCCTCCCCAACCTTGATCACTGTGGTGTTAGTGTCCCAGTTTGGGAATAGAAAGGAAATGGTATATGGTTGTTATTTCGGCATGGATTTTTCATAAACTGCCCTGGAAAATTGTATTTAATGGCAAGATCAACAAAGGTCATTCATTAGCAATTATAATCCAATTATGTTTGATTCATGCCCTTCAACAACCTAGCCTTTATGAAAAATATTATGCATTTATGGGGTTGCGGCCCTCATTCAGGCGGCCAGTGTAATATTGTTTCAATGTTTTGTTATGGGAAAGGAGAACTTTCCCTTGACTTTCCTGTATTTTTTATGCATCACCGATAAGCTGGACTGCCTCCATTTGAAATTCCAAGCGTGAAAGTTAAACACATGCACTGTGCTAGTGTGTGGCTAAAAGCCCAGGGGGCCACACCTCTGTTATTGACCCAGCTTTGAAAAGGAATAGAACGACTGCAGGAACAGTAGCAGGAGGAAGAGGTCCAAGACCATTGTCTGTACAGACATTGGTCTCGGTCAGAGAAAGAACTAAAACGCCCCAGCACTGCAGACTTAAAGACCATGGAGAGCCGTTGTAGTTAGATGGGCATAAACAATGTTATTGCAATGTAGATGCACATTGTGACATGGTACTTACAACTGGCAGTTACGCAACATACTGTAGGTTATTTACTGTGTTCAATGTTGAGTTTGACACATGCTTATTTTGCTTTAACTACTGCTATTGGTTTTCTACAGCTCTTCTGACAATTTTATTTATTAATGTCAAGATTTTTCTCCACAGGATCCTTTGGTAAACTTTTCCAACCAAGATAAAGAAGCGACTAAAAACGACACAGATGAAGATATTTATTTTTCTATAGATGATGACAAACCAAGCAGCAATACCGCTGCCACTCTATACTATTTTCCAGAGACCTGTGTTAATTTAGATATCTAGTTAGAGTTAATATATAACTACATTACTGGATGTGCCAGAGAAGACCATCTACGTCAGCGTCACCTTGAAGGGGACTAGGTTTCTTGGAGAGCTAGGAGACTTGGAGGATCTGCTCTCAGTGGAAAAAGCTGAGCTGTATTACTGAACAATGTGCCAATTACGCCACTATGTGCCATAATCTGTACAGAACAACAATTCATGGACAACTAAAGACAGTGCTATATTAACCTTGTATCAAACATATTCTTTTTAAAGAAAAATGAAAAAAAAAATATGTTTAAAGTATTTGAATATGTTTTCTGAAATAGTCCAAAAAATATATATTATATGAAGCACTAATCATTGAGGGGGGAAAGAAAAGAAAACGGTAAATGCTTTAGTCAACACCTACATTTAATGCATTGTTACTATGTCCCATTTTAAAACCAGAGTAGTCTGTCTATTTTTATATACGCAAAGAGGTCAGTCAGTCAGAAACCAAACAGTAGAATTCCATGCCACATGATGTTTGGACAGCGGAACGCCATTAACAGTCCAATCAGTGATCGAATCCAAGCCCAGATTATTTTCCCTTTCGCTATGTCCTTTTTGTCAGAGGTTTTGGATTGTGCTAACTACATAAAAAAAAGGGCTCTATGGCTGTGGAACATTGCATACCCTATGTCCTGTTGTGTTCAGTTCTATCTGAATTTGAATAGCTAAAGCAAACAGAGAGGATTAGCAGTATGTTTACTTATGTACTGACTCAGGTCAGTGTCCAATACACAAGTCTTCATTCCATTTTCCTTCCCAAGCATTATTCACAAGGGATAAGACATGATGAGTTACTTTGAGTGGTGGTAGGATATGAGCGGTACCGCACAAGGGTGGAATTTAGAATTAACTTGTAAGAATAGAATTATTCTAACTCAACAATTACAGTAAGTGAGAAATATTGAATATCTCCTCTGAACTATATGAATAGTCAGTGTTTACCACTGTTTCCCAGTGTCTAATTGCAAATATTTGTCTTATTAGTCTTAAAACAACCAAGGGTCAGATTTATCAAACAATGCTCCTAAGGCCACTAATAAGTGTGATTTGTGTGTATTATTGGGGGAATCACAATACCTTTTTGTGTTGCATTTATCAAGCACATCCTAATTGGAATTATAATTATAATATTATCATTAAACACCTTTACAAATGGTGCCCTGTGCGAGAAGTATTTACATTCAGGAGTAGTATTTTCAATACCATAATCTCAGAAATGGAAATGAACAGGACATCTGAATAAAAATGGTGAAGTATTCCTCCAAATTAGGTCCAAATTAGCTGTATATCTTGGGCTGTGAATGCAGACACAACTATTTTTAATAATGTTCCTCCCTAAAGCTCACTTATATGAAGGAATACACTATCTCTCTTTCATGTCAAGTGCAGTACAGTGAAAAACAACCATGTTCTTTCCTGGTTCCTGAGTGTTGCTCATAGATGCGGTTTTGTTGAACATCAGCCTCGTTTTAACCTCCAGCATCATCAATGAGATGTGGAACTAGGGGGATTAGGAGCAGCCAATCAGAGTCTAGAAGACTGGGCCACATGTAATACATTAATTAATTGATTAGTTCATACAATTCCACTATTAGTGAGTCAGGACACTTGAACATAACACAAAACATTTCATTACGCTAGTGGGTAGGTAGAAAGCACAAAAAAGATTGCAATTATTCGGTGTCGACAGCAATATGTACATATTTAAAGATGGACTGGATTCTTGTCCGGATGTGGGCTGATATCTGCACTTTGTCACGCCCTGACCATAGTTTACTTTGTATTTTCTATGTTTTGATTGGTCAGGGTGTGATCTGAGTGGGTATTCTAGGTTTCATGTCTTGTTTGTCTATTTCTATGTTCAGCCTGATATGGTTCTCAGTCAGAGGCAGGTGTTCGTCATTGTCTCTGATTGGGAACCATATTTAGGTAGCCTGGGTTTCACTGTGTTTGTGGGTGATTGTTCCTGTCTATGTGTTTTTCACCAGATAGGCTGTTTTAGGTTTTCGTTACGTTCATCACGTTCTTTATTTTGTAGTGTTTGCATTGATTCGTGTTTTACGTTTGTTCATTAAAACATGGATCGCAATCTACACGCTGCATTTTGGTCCGACTCTCCTTCTCATCAAGAAAACCGTGACACACTTACTCAATGAGATGGACAAGATTCAGCCTTCAGCTATTCTGTTTCCAGAGCTCAAGGTAGAGGTGGACCCATAGTACAGATCCTAAATCACAAGCTTATGTAACTGGAGGGGTAAAGAACTGACCTTGGATCTGTGGCTGTGGTGCAACTGTGACTCCAAGTACACCACTCTCACAGCAAAACACCATGAACGACCATGCCAATTCATCCAAACATGTATGCTGAGACCAAGTTGCGTCAACATATATTTTTTGAACAAAAAGTGTTATCTTGATAGTCAGAGGGTTACTAAACTGTATATTATACATGTGTAAATGTATTTTCTATATATTTACTTCTATTTGTGTACAGGTATGTTCTATTTTTAAAGACCTGTCTCTTTTTGGGAAAGGTTTGGCTAGGTCGGGATAGTGTCTTTGTTTACATGTGAACTACCGTATTTCTTTCACAACACAAAATAACCTTGTGCCAAGCTTCCTACCTGCACTTTCAAGCTGTACCTGTATTATATATTTGGCTAATCAATACAATACTTAAATAGACACTGCAATATTTCACATACTGAAAAAGTTGTTAGAAGTAACAAAGCTAGGGAGAGAAGGTCTTTTGATTGTATACTATGATGAGATCGGCGTGCTGATGCTTGGGGTTTGGTTGGTAGAAGATGCACAATTATCAAATGCTGACAAACCATTTTCATATGAAATCTATTTGCTTCTGGAAATATGATTAGTCATGGTGAAAAGGGGAAGTAATGTAAACCCAAGAATAATTGTTATGAGAGAAAGTTAGACTGAGTTAATTTTTGGTTAATTTTTGCTGTAATATTTAAAACTACATGTAACCACTCTAGAGACCAAGACATATGTGTCAGTTTTCTCTTTAAAGGCAGGGAAAACTATTAGGCCAATGACCTTGTACTATTTAGCATGAGTTGAAACCACAGATAAATGATCAGAAAGAAGTACAGTAGTAAAGAGAACAAAGAATAAGGGTTCAGGGTTTTTAGGGTAAATATTTCACTCCCCTTTGCATTTGCAGAGAACAAGTACATGAACAAGGATTTTTATGTTTTGGTTATGCTGGTACTGAAATGTATCGGGTATGTACTTATTATGTCTTTCTTTCATATGATGATGACAAACACCACCAATGTTTTGCAACAAAATTCTCCACTTTCATGAACATCTTCATGATCAGATTTTTAGATAGCGCTGATTGTTTAAAGCCAGCTACATACTACACCATTATTACCTCAATATTTTAAAGGAAGTTTGGAACATCATAGGAATATAGGGGGCACAATTTCTTTAATGTGAAAGGTTTCCTCGAGTGCTGTCTACAAGCCTCAGATGTTCGAATATCCTCCCAAGCATTGTCCCCAATGCGCATTTCTTAAATTTCTAATATACTTTCAAATTGTTACATATGAAAGTGTTGTCTTGAAATACACTACATGGCCAAAAGCATGTGGACACCTGCTCATTGAACATCTCATTCCAAAATCATTGGCATTAATATTGAGTTGGTCCCCCCTTTGCTGCTATAACAGCCTCCACTCTTCTGGGAATGGTTTCCACTAGATATTGTAACATTGCTGCGGGGACTTCCTTCCATTCAGCCACAAGAGCATTAGTGAGGTCAGGCACTGTGGTTGGGCGATTAGGCCTGGCTCACAGTAGGCATTCCAATTCATCCCAAAGGTGGTCGATGGGGTTGAGGTCAGGGCTCTGTGCAGGCCAGTCAAGTTATTCCACACCGATCTTGACAAACTATTTCCGTATGGACCTCGCTTTGTGAATGGGGGCATTGTCATGCTGAAACAGGAAAGGGCCTTCCCCAAACTGTTGCCACAAAGTTGTAAGCACAGAATCGTCTAGAATGTCATTGTATACTGTAGCATTATTCCTCATCCACCAAACTTTACAGTTGGCACTATGCTTTGGAGTAGGTAGCAATCTCCTGGCATCCGCCAAATCAAGATTTGTCTGTTGGACTGCCAGATGGTGAAGCGTGATTCACCACCCCAGAGAATGCATTTCTACTGCTGCACAGTCCAATGGCGGTGAGCTTTACACCACTCCAGCCGACGCTTGGCATTGCGCATGGTGATCTTAGGCTTGTGTGCGGCTGCTCGGCCATGGAAACCCAGTTCATGAAGCTCCCGACAAACAGTTATTGTGCTGATGTTGCTTCTAGAGGCACTTTGGAACTCCGTAGTGAGTGTTACAACCGAGGACAGATGATTTTTATGCCCTACGCGCTTCAGCACTCAGTGGTCCTATTCTGTGAGTTTGTCTGGCCTATCACTTACCACTTCACGGATGAGCCGTTGTTGCTCCTAGATGTTTCCACTTCACAAGAACAGCACTTACAGTTGACCGGGGCAACTCTAGCAGGGCAGAAATTTGATGAACTGACTTGTTGAAAAGGTGGCATCCTATGACGGTGCCACGTTGAAAGTCACGAGGTCTTCAGTACGGGCTAATCTGCTGCCAATGTTTGTGGAGACTCCATGGATGTTGGCTCCATTTTATACCCCTGTCAACAACGAGTGTGGCTGAAATAGCCGAAACCACTAATTTGAAGGAATGGCAAAGTAAATGGTAAAGTAAATGTAACTTGACATAAGCAACTCACAGTTCCCTCAGTTCAGTTCATCCCTCAATGTGAAATATCAGTGCCAACAACAGCACCCATGCTTCTCTGTAGGTAATGTGGACGTAACAGAGCTATTCTTTATTATATCTGCTGATTTTTCAGTTAGCCCATAGTGGTTGAGGCAGTTCAATTGACTGTGAAGATGACTAATGGAGTTGCAGTAAGATCAGAGAAATATGAGACTGAACAACTTTTGTGAGCAAACAAATATCTACATAAGAGACAGACTGTATGTCCTCTAGCTGTCTCTTCAGTGATCCTTGACACTTATAGTACAGCATGTCCCCAATGTGTCACCTATGAGACAAACAAACTGTCAAGTAATGAAAGGACGCAGTCGGTGCCAGCAAGAGGAAAGGTGTCACACATATTGTGCTGTATTTTGCTTCATGTTAATACTACAGTTAATAATCAGTCATATTGATTCCGACCTTTTGACATATTCAGAACGTCAATTCCATGTTTGCCTGACATCTTACTGGCCCAATCTTTTTTTAATCTATGAGATAGGATCCAGAACTTGAATGATCAATCTGTTTTGAGTCTTAGTCTAATCACAGGCCAGGGGGTTCAGGCTCAAGGTATTTCAATATGGCACTATATTGTTAGGGAACATATTATTATAATAAACATTGTGAGTAGCCTAGCAACGACTGATTGATAGCACTAGAATTAATCTGGCCAGAGGCTAATTACGGTACAGGGGGATACTGATACTCCTTGTTGTTCTGAAATACTTAAGAGAAAGGGGATAAATGCGTGATGTTTGGATTGTTTTTGGGTGCATATTTTTGCTTTACACAGGGTCGTTCATTCTCAAACTGCTTTCCTCATCATGTTTTTATGACTTTACATATTGTGCGCTTAAACTGTGTCTAAAGAGGAGGACTCCAATTCTCCTTGCGGATCATGTTTTTATTTTTCTATTCAAAAGAGCTATTGTACTGATATAATCACCAGTGTTTGTCAACAGTGTTAATGACTTGAACTATGATTTAATGACGTCACCATTTCCTATATGGCCATTTTGGGTCAAGCAGAGTCTGGTTGCATTAAACACATTTGCCTATGAGCATAGCTATATGCCACAGCACAAAATAGGGCCTCAGACTGACACTCAGTATGATGCCTTGAACATGGAGTCTATATTGATCTGGACTGGTTTAACATTGATATTTGAGATAGCACAGCTCAATCGATATATGGTTATCACTGGACAGGTCGTCAGATTGGAACAGAGTCAGCCGGGACAGTGAGGCATTGCCTCAGCATTGCCTTGTCACTCTCTCAGAGCAGATGAAGCCAAACCGATATATGTCTGAGAGATATTGGTAAGATGTTTGTTCAGGTATTGAAATAATTCGCAAAGCTAAATGGTAGACAAACAAATATGTCTGACTGAGATGACATCTTTTTCTTTCTGGTGTTTCACACAGGTGCACACACCAGTTTGTTCAGCAACACAATCACAATAATCCATACTACTACTACTACACAGAACCTGACTGAAGTCTTGTTGTTGCCATAGAAATGAAACATTTGTACTTTGTGACTCTTAAACTTTTTATATTTGTGTTAAATATATCAATGAGTAAATCTGTTACTTTTATATATGATCTATCTATGACTGTAGTACACACAAACACACACAGAAGGACTGTATAAACAGTCCATATCTGTGTCAGCTAAATGTTGTATCATTTTATTTTGTGTCTTATGGATCACATCTCTTTTTGTAGGTATTGGTAATGTTTAAATTTACAGGTGATTTTGATTTGGTTACTATTGTACTTCTAAGCTCTGTATTTGCAAGCACTGTAAATGCGATTCTCATCGGATTCGTCCTCTGTACATTTAGTACTCTGATGTTCCTATAAATAAAATGTAAAACAACAGACTGTCTGTCCAAATTCATGCTGGGGAGTTTGTCGAATAACACAAATAAACTATTTGAATATGAGGAGTACCCACATACATTTGAGCTCCTTTCCTCCCATATCATTCTCAAACAAAATGTCTAAGCAAAGCACCCAGGGGGTGGTTATCTCTCCCCCTAGTTACCCTGAAGTTTGCTGTGCCTGCTTGCCTGACTACTTGACTGACTGCCTGATTCACAGTAAAAGGCAACAAAAAAATAAGAGAATGTAATAAAATCACACGTACATATAACTCATCTAATTATTTATATAACTCATTATTAATAAACGCAGCAAAAAAATAAATGACCCTGTCTTTCAAAGATAATTCGTAAAAATCCAAATAACTTCACAGATCTTCATTGTAAAGGGTTTAAACACTGTTTCCCATGCTTCCTCAATGAACAATAAACAATTAATGAACATGCACCTGTAAACTTAGGACACCAAAAGGCCTTTCGACTGACTCTGAAAAACACCAAAAGAAAGATGCCCAGGGTCCCTGCTCATCTGCGTGAACATGCCTTAGGCATGCTGCAAGGAGGTATGAGGACTGCAGATGTGGCCAGGGCAATAAATTGTAATGTCCGTATTGTGAGATGCCTAAGACAGCGCTACAGGGGGACAGGACGGACAGCTGATCGTCCTAGCAATGGCAGACCACGTGTAACAACACCTGCACTGGATCGGTACATCCAAACATCACACCTGCGGGACAGGTACAGGATGGCAACAACAACTGCCCAAGTTACACCAGGAACGCACAATCCCTCCATCAGTGGACAAAGGGCTTGTAGGCCTGTTGTAAGGCAGGTCCTCACCAGACATCACCGGCAACAACATCCCCTATGGGCACAAACCCGCCGTCACCAGACCAGACAAGAATGGCAAAAGGTGCTCTTCACTGACGAGACATCCTCCTCCCTCATGTGGTACCCTTCCTGCAGGCTCATCCTGACATGACCCTCCAGCATGACAATGCCACCAGCCATACTGCTTGTTCTGTGCATGATTTCCTGCAAGACAGGAATGTCAGTGTCCTGCCATGGCCAGCAGAGCTCGGATCTCAATCCCATTGAGCACGTCTGGGACCTGTTGGAATGGAGGGTGAGGGCTAGGGCCATTCCCCCCAGAAACGTCCGGGAACTTGCAGGTGCCTTGGTGGCAGAGATGGGTAACATCTCACAGCAAAGATCTGGCAAATCTGGTGCTATCCATGAGGAGGAGATGCACTTCAGTACTTAACCTCTCTGGAATATGTGGGATGTCCCACCCCGCCAACAGCCAGTGAAAGTGCAGGGCGCCAAATTCAAAACAACAAAAATCTCATAATTAAAATTCCTCAAGCATACAAGTATTTTACACCATTTTAAATTTAAAATTCTCGTTAATCCAGTCACAGCGAAAACACCACAAACGATCAGGGTAGGTCAGAGGCATATCACAGAAAAACACTGCCATTTTTCCAGCCAAAGAGTGGAGTCACAAAAATCAAAAATAGAGATAGAATTAATCACTAACCTTTGATGATCTTCATCAGATGACACTCATAGGACTTCATGTTTCACAATACATGTATGTTTTGTTTGATAAAGTTCATATTTATATAAAAAAATCTCAGTATACATTGGTGCGTTATGTTCAGTAGTTCCAAAAACATCCAGTGATTTTGCAGAGAGCCACATCAATTTACAGAAATACTCATTATAAATGTCGATGAAAATACAAGTGTTATACATGGAAATATAGATAAACTTCTCCTTAATGCAACCGATTTCAAAAAAGCTTTACGGAAAAAGCAAACCATGCAATAATCTGAGCATGGCGCTCAGAGAACCAACAAGCCAAAAAGATATCCGCCATATTGTGCAGACAACAGAAGTCAGAAATAGCATTATAAATATTAACCTACCTTTGATGATCTTCATCAGAATGCACTCCCAGGAATCCCAGTTCCACAATAAATGTTTGATTTGTTCGATAATGTCCATCATTTATGTCCAAATAGCTTCTTTTGTTAGCAAGTTTGGTAAACAAATCAAAACTCACGAAGCGCGTTCACTAGTTGCAGACGAAATGTCAAAAAGTTCCGTTACAGTCAGTAGAAACATGTCAAACAATGTATTGAATCAATCTTTAGGATGTTTTTAATGTAAAACTTCAATAATATTCCAACCGGAGAATTCCTTTGTCTTCAGAAAAGCAAATGGAATGGGAGCTCCCTCTCATGTGAATGCGCGTGACCAGCTCCTGACTGCTGGCAGAGCTCTGACTCATTCCCCTCTCATTCGGCCCCACTTCACAGTAGAAGCCTCAAACAAGTTTCTTAAGACGGTTGACATCTAGTGGAAGCCTTAGGAAGTGCAAGATGACCAATATCCCACGGTACCTTCAATAGGGGCTGAGTTGAAAATCGACCAACCTCAGATTTCCCACTTCCTGGTTGGTTTTTTTCTCAGGTTTTTGCCTTCCATATGAGTTCTGTTATACTCAGACATCATTCAAACAGTTTTAGAAACTTCAGAGTGTTTTCTATCCAAATATACTAATAATATGCATATATTAGCAACTGGGACTGAGGAGCAGGCAGTGTACGCTGGGCACCTTAATCATCCAACCTACTCAATGCTGCCCCCAGCCTTAAGAAGTTTAAGAGGGCTGTAAGGGAGACAGCATGTGAGGCATGCAAATGTAATGAACTTTTTCTATAATGTCTACCTTTGTTTTTTTATAGCTAAATCAATCAAGCTGTTAATAATACAGTTAATTATTGCTTGGCAGGTTCTATCAATGTTTTTTATATTATTTTTTTCAATATTAATTTATTATAGAAAACTGTCCGTCGATGGGATTTCAACATTTGTCACTAGATGATGTCCTTAAGAGAAAAGCCACTCCAGTTTTTTTACCTGCCTCGTGTGGCCAACTTTGCCAACATATTCTGTAACTTGTACGGTCATCACCTTGTACCTGAATTTCATATATTTTCCACGAGAGAAAGTTAGGTGTATTCCTGCTTGTTCAAACCACATTTCCATTTCAGTCATTATTTTAACAAAAAGTTATTCTGGATCATGGTTTGAACAACGGTCTACCACTTCAACTACCACCTGATACAATGGTCTGACTCGATTTTAGTTTTTTAAAAGGCCTTTGTAAATTGGGTATCACATGGAGACATGGTCTACCACAACCAGGGCGTAAGCCTCCTCTCCAGACACTCTTTGATGAATGTGCATGGGCAGAGTGAGTCCTCCTGCTGCCTGCCCTGGTATCCTCTCCCTCTGGTCCCCTCGGGGAGGGCTGCCAGGCGCCATTAGTATGAGACAGGGAAGATCAGTCTCTACTCCCTCTGACAGTCTCTGAGCCCCTCAGTCCTCATACATTAAACAGAATTATGCAGCCCTACACAGACGCCTGGATCAATGAGGTCGACAGCACATGCCAACTGCTGCCAGAGAGACACTTTAGTGTGGTGAGAAAAAGTACCCACTGCAACCTGTGCCCATCAAAGGAGGTTCCATTGCCAGCTCAGACACTCCAGTCAGAGTTGATTAGCTTGTGGCTGTCTCGGTGTAGACACTTTGCACTTTTGACTGGCGGCTATGATGTAGTGCATGGCGAGAAGCCAGTGTTGCACAATGCTGATACCCCAGACGGGAAAATGTGTAGGGATGACTGTGACTGGCTTAGGCTTAGTCTGTGAATATTGAAGAGTATGTGGTCTTGGACATAAAGGTAAGGCTGGGTTAAAAAAAAATTGGTTTCTGGGATAAGTCAAGAATAAAATGTGTCTTGTCCCAACAAGAGTACAACACAATTTGAATCATGTAAATATGCTAAATAACATTTAAAGTGTCGAACGAAGTAAGACTAAATTCAAAGCAGAGGAAACAGTTTAGATTGAATAGAAACCAGAGTCTTAACTACAATTCATATATTTCTTAGCCTGACATTTGCACATGATTGAGTGCAGAGCCACTTTGTTTCTAATATAGGACCACATCTCTCGATCAAACAGCCCCAAACAGCCAATCCACAAAGGACTGGCACAAGTGAATATTGTTTATTGTTTCTATCAAGTCATTTCAGTCAAGTCTGACGCATTAAGATAGATTGCGGTCTTCAAATATTTACAGTCCAATCTGCAAGTGACCAAACATTTTGGAGCGATCAACTAACGGATGTCTGTCACCGGGGAGAGTCCGAGGGGAACGAGGGAGATGACGAGGTGCTAGCATTCTAGTAGAAACCAAACACTCCAGTCATTGCGCTAAAGCTAGTTAGCATAGGCTCGTGAAATTACATCTAACGTCCATCATACTAGATGAATAAAAATGGTATCCATGGGTTCATCTGACTCTGGGGAAATAGATAGACGGCTTCATTTCCAAAATCCTGAAGTATCCCTTAACGTGTTGCGACGAGCAATCCCGTATCCGGGATCTTAAGTATAGCCTCAAGCTCATTAGCATAACGCAACGTTAACTATTCATGAAAATCGCAAATGAAATGAAATAAATATATTGGCTCTCAAGCTTAGCCTTTTGTTAACAACACTGTCATCTCAGATTTTCAAAATATGCTTTTCAACCATAGCAAAACAAGCATTTGTGTAAGAGTATTGATAGCTAGCATAGCATTAAGCCTAGCATTCAGCAGGCAACATTTTCACAAAAACAAGAAAAGCATTCAAATAAAATAATTTACCTTTGAAGAACTTCGGATGTTTTCAATGAGGAGACTCTCAGTTAGATAGCAAATGTTCAGTTTTTCCAAAAATATTATTTGTGTAGGAGAAATCGCTCCGTTTTGTTCATCACGTTTGGCCAAGAAAAAAACCCGTATCCGGGAGTGTAATTATAGCCTCAAGCTCATTACCATAACGCAACGTTAACTATTCATGAAAATCGCAAATGAAATGAAATAAATATCTTGGCTCTCAAGCTTAGCCTTTTGTTAACAACACTGTCATCTCAGATTTTCAAAATATGCTTTTCAACCATAGCAAAACAAGCATTTGTGTAAGAGTATTGATAGCTTAGCATAGCATTAAGCCTAGCATTCAGCAGTTCACGTTTGGCTAAAAAAAAAAACGAAAATTCAGTCATTAAAACGCGAACTTTTTTCCAAATTAACTCCATAATATCGACAGAAACATGGCAAACATTGTTTAGAATCAATCCTCAAGGTGTTTTTCACATATCTATTCGATGATAAGTCACTCGTGGCAGTTTAGTTTCTCCTCTCTTCAAAATGGAAACATGCACGCACCTGGAGATTACGCAATAGTTTCGACGGAGGACACCAGGCGGACACCTGGTAAATGTAGTCTCTTATGGTCAATTTTCCAATGATATGCCTACAAATACGTCACAATGCTGCAAACACCTTGGGGAAACACAGAAAGTGTAGGCTCATTCCTTGCGCATTCACAGCCATATAAGGAGACATTGGAACACAGCGCCTCCAAAATCTGGGGTACTTCCTGTTTGAAATTTCATCTTGGTTTTGCCTGTAGCATCAGTTCTGCGGCACTCACAGATAATATCTTTGCAGATTTGGAAACGTCAGAATGTTTTCTTTCCAAAGCTGTCAATTATATGCATAGTCGAGCATATTTTCGTGACAAAATATCTTGTTTAAAACGGGAACGTTTTTCATCCAAAAATGAAATACTGCCCCTAGAGTTTCAAGAGGTTAAAGCAATAAATTATTTGAAATTACAAACCTGATTCATTGCTGCTGGAACCATCTGAGGATAACTCTGAACAAAAGTAAACAAATGTGTACATTGTACATTACCCTTTCACACCTTATCTCTATGATTCAATGTTGAGGATTACAATATTCAGAAGTGAACAAATGACAATATTTACATACATACAGTCATTTCCAAAATTATTGTCAACCTTGATAAAGATGAGCAAAAAATACAGTAAAAGTAAATAATAAACACTGAGCTATGGAAGTCGGAAGTTTAGGTTCAACCACTCCACACATTTCTTGTTAACAAAAAATAGTTTTGGCAAGTCGGTTAGAGCATCTACTTTCTGCATGACACAAGTCATTTTTCCAACAATTGTTTACAGACATATTATTTCACTTATAATTCACTGTATCACAATTCCAGTGGGTCAGAAGTTAACATACTGGTTAAAGGCAAGTTGACTGTGCCTTTAACCAGCTTGGAAAATTCCAGAAGATTATGTCATGGCTTTAGATGCTTCTGATAGGCTAATTAGCGTCATTTGAGTCAGTTGGAGGTGTACCTGTGGATGTATTACAAGGCCTATTGAAATTGTAGACCCCCACAAGTCTGGTTCATCCTTGGGAGTAATTTCCAAACGTCGGAAGGTACCATGTTCATCTGTACAAACAATAGTACGCAAGTTTAAACACCACTGGACCAAGCAGCCGCCATACCGCTCAGGAAGGGGACGCATTCTGTCTCCTAGAGATGAACATACCTTGGTGAGAAAAGTGCAAATCAATCCCAGAACAACAGCAAATGACCTTGTGAAGATGCTGGAATAAACAGGTACAAAATTATCTATATCCACAGTAAAACCAGTCCTATATCGACATAACTCGAAAGGCGCTCAGAGGAAGGAAAAAGGGAGATGCTTGCAAGCCGAAGAACACCATCCCAGCCGGGAAGCACAGGGGCGGCAGCATCATGTTGTGGGGGTGCTTTCCTGCAGGAAGGACTGGTGCACTTAACAAAATAGATGGCATCATGAGGAGGGGAATTATGTGGATATATTGAAGCAAAATCTCAAGACATTGGTCAGGAAGTTAAAGCTTGGTCGCAAATGGGACTTCCGAGTGGACAATAACCCCAAGAATACTTACAAAGTTGTGGCAAAATGGCTTAAGGACAACAAAGTCAGGGTACTGGAGTGGCCATCACAAAGCTATAGAACATTTGTGGGCATGACTGAAAAAGCATATGCAAGCAAGGAGGCCTACCAACCTGACTCAGTTACATCCGCTTTGTCAGGAGGAATGGGTCAACATTCACCCAACTCATTGTGGGAAGCTTGTGGAAGGCTACCTGAAATGTTTGACCCAAGTTAAACAAGTTATAGGCAATGCTACCAAATACTAATTGAGTGTATCTAAATTTCAGGCCCCACTGGGAATGTGATGAAAGAAATAAAAGGTGAAATAAATCATTCTCTCTACTATTATTCTTACATTTCACATTCTTAAAATAAAGTGGTTATCCTAACTGACCTAAGACAGCGACTTTTTACTAGTATTAAACGTCAGAAATGGTGAAAAACTGTATTTGGCTTAGGTGTATGTAAACATCCGACATCAACTGTACACAGACTGGTGTTTTGCGGCTACTATTTAATGAAGCTGCCAGTTGAGGACTTGTGATGCGTCTGTTTCTCAAACTAGACACTCTAATGTACTTGTTCTCTTGCTCAGTTGTACACCGTGGCCTCCCACTCCTCTTTCTATTCTGGTTAGGGCTAGTTTGCTCTGTTCTATGAAGGGAGTAGTACACAGCGTTGTACGAGATCTTAAATTTCTTGGAAATTTCTCGCATAGAATTGCCTCATTTCTCAGAACAAGAATATACTGACAATTTCCTGAAGAAAGGTCTTCGTTTCTGGCCATTTTGAGCCTGTAATCAAACCCACAAATGTTGATGCTCCAGATACTCAACTAGTCTAAAGAAGGCCAGTTTTATTGCTTCTTTAATCAGGACAAAAGTTTTCAGCTGTGCTAACATAATTGCAAAGGGCTTTCTAATGATCATTTAGCCTTTTAAAATTATAAACTTGGATTAGTTAACACAACGTGTCATTGGAACACAGGCGTGATGGTTGATGATAATGGGCCTCGGTACGCCTATGTAGATATTCCATTAAAAAAACAGCCATTTCCAGTTACAGTAAAAAAAAATCTGTTTCCAGCTACAATAGTCATTTACAACATTAACAATGTTTACACTCTATTCCTGATCAATTTGATGTTTTCTTTCAAAAACAAGGACATTTTTAGGTGTCCCCAAACCTTTGAACGGTAGTTTAAATATTGACTGGCTTTCATCAAGCTGCCCAGTCAAGAAAAAGCATTAAACAGTAACCAGTGCCTGCAACTTGGTTCAGGTTATCAGTCAACCTTCCAGAGTAGTTACAAACAGCACAGGAATAAAATCATCAACATGTATGATCCCATATTTACTAATGCTGCAGAAATTAGCTTGAAAGCAGTATCTAGATCCATCAGATGTAGTGATCACAATATAACAGCCATACTTTGGAAAACCAAAGTTACAATGGCTGGGCCTAATATAATTTATAAGAGGTTATACAATACGTTTTGTAGTGAGTCCTATGTTGTTAATGTAAAGAATATTTGTTGGTGCGTAGAGTGTAATGGGGTGCAAACAGACACTGCACTTGACACATTTATGAAATTGCTTATTACACTTACTAATAAGCATGCACCAGTTAAGAACATGACTGTAAAAACTGGTAAATCCCTGTGGATTGATGAGGAATTGAAAAATTGTATGTTTGAGAGGGATGAGGCAAAAGGAATGGCAAATAAGTCTAGCTGCACAACCGATTGGCAAACGTATTGCAAACGTATTGCAAATTGAGGAATCATGTGACTAAACTGAATAATAAGAAGAAACCACACAATGAAGCAAAGATACATTAAATAAAGAATGATAGTAAAAAGCTTTGGAGCATCTTAAATGAAATTTTTGAAAAAAAGGCAAACTCAGCTCCATCATTCATTGAATCAGATGGCTCATTCATCAAAAAAACAATTGATATTGCCAACTGTTTAAATTATTTTTTCATTGGCAAGATTAGCAAACTTAGGCATGACATGCCAGCAACAAACATTGACACTACACATCCAAGTTTATCTGACCAAATTATGAAAGACAAGCATTGTAATTTTGAATTCCATAAAGTGAGTGTGGAAGAGGTGAAAAATGTATTGTTGTCTATTAACAATGACAAGCCTCTGGGGTCTGACAAATTGGATGGAAAATTACAGAGGATAATAGCAGACGATATTGCCACTCCTATTTGCCATATTTTCAATTTAAGACTACTACTATGTGTCTGCTCCCAGGCTTGGAGGGAAGCAAAAGTCATTCCGCTACCTAAGAATAGTATTGCCCCCTTTCCTGGCTCGAATAGCCGACCAATCAACCAAACCTTAGTAAACTTTTGGAAAGAATTGTGTTTGACCAGATACAATGCTATTTTACAGTAAACAAATTGACAACAGACTTTCAGCATGCTTAAAGGGAAGCAAGCACAGCACTTACACAAATGACTGATGTTTGGCTGAGAGAAATTGATGATAAAAATATTGTGGGGGCTGTTTTGTTAGACTTTAGTGCGGCTTTTGACATTATCGATCATAGTCTGCTGCTGGAAAAATGTATGTGTTATGTCTTTACACCCCCTGCTATATTGTGTATGAAGAGTTACCTGTCTAACAAACACAGAGGGTGTTCTATAATGGAAGCCTCTTCAACATAATCCAGGTTGAATCAGGAATTCCCCAGGGCAGCTGTCTAGGCCCATTACTTTTTTCAATCTTTACTTATGACATGCCACTGGCTTTGAGTAAAGCCAGAGTGTCAATGTATGCGGATGACTCAAGACTATACATGTCAGCTACTACAGCGACTAAAATGACTGCAACACTTAACAAAGAGTTGCAGTTAGTTTCAGAGTGGGTGGCAAGGGATGAGTTAGTCCTAAATATTTCTAAAACTAAAAGCATTGTAATTTAGGACAATCATTCACTAAACCCTAAACCTCAACTAAATCTTGTAATAAATCATGTGGAAATTGAGCAAGTTGTGGTGACTAAACTGCTTGAAGTAACCCTGGATTGTAAACTGTCATGGTCAAAACATATTGATACAACAGAAGCTAAGATGGGGAGAAGTATACTCATAATAAAGCACTGCTCTACCTTCTTAACAGCACTATCAACAAGGCAGGTGCTATGGGACCTAGTTTTGTCGCACCTGGACTACTGTTCAGTCGTGTGGTCGGGTGCCACAAAAAAGGACGTTGGAAATGTGCAAAACAGGGCAGCACGGCTGGCCCTTGGATGTACACTGAGAGCTAATATTAATAATATGCATGTCAATCTCTCCTGGCTCAAAGTGGAAGAGAGATTGTCTTCATCACTATTTATATTTATGATAGGTATGACATGTTGAATGCATCAAGCTGTCTATTTGAAATATTGGTTCACAGACACCCATGCATACCCCGGAAGATTTATTTTCACAGTTCCCAAGTCCAGAACCGACTATGGGAGTTGCACAGTAATACATAGAGCCATGTCTACATGGAACTCTATTCCACATCAAGAAACTGATGCAAGCAGTCAAATTTGATAGAAAAGTGATAAAAAATACCTTATGGAATAATGGGGACTGTGAAGCAACAGGAACATAGGCACAGACACATGCAAACACACACAATGATAACATATGCACTATTCACACACATGGGTTTTGTTCTGTAGATATGTGGTGGTGGTGGAGTAGGTGCCTGAGGGCACACAATGTGATGTGAAATCTGTGAATGTATTGTAATGTTTTTAAAATTGTATAAACGAACTTAATTTTGCTGGACTCCATGAAGAGTTAGTGGGGATCCACAATAAATACAAATGGACCACTTTGCAGTTTACGATAAATAATTGAATTGCAGGCATCTGTTTATTATTTTATGTAAATAACTGACAAGAAAATGTATTATTAAGAATGACAACAACCTTTCATTGCACTTTGGTTTCTTTATTTACTTTCTTCAACAGAATTCAAGAGTGTTTAAAAAATGTTGTAATCTCCAGTACCATCACAAAGTCTATTTAGCAAAAAGATTAAATAGACTAAATAGAAATCTAACACAGCAAGTACGACTAAGTATACTTAGTATTGCTTACAGTGTTTGGCCTCAGATGGAGAGGCCTATAGTGTGCCCTGAAGATAGTCATGGCATAGTGCAATGAATAGACAGCAGACAGGGTATAGGCCAGGATGGTCCTCCATGCAAACAGGCTATTCTGGTGAAAGGGGAAAGAATGTGTATGTTAACATCTAATTTCATATTACATTTGGTTTCCTACCGCCCACACGATCACAGTGAGCATTTCAGTGGCCCAAGGAGGCTCAGGGAAATAAATCATAAAAATATATTGGAGATATAGTTGAAGTCGGAAGTTTACATGCACCATAGCCAAATACATTTAAACTCAGTTTTTCACAATTCCTGACATTTAATCCTAGTAAAAATTCCCTGTCTTAGGTCAGTTAGGATAACCGCTTTATTTTAAGAATGTGAAATGTCATAATAATAGCAGAGAAAGATTTATTTCAGCTTTTATTTCTTTCGTCACATTCCAAGTGGGTCAGAAGTTTACATACACTCAATTAGTATTTGGTAGCATTGCCTTTAAATTGTTTAACTTGGGTCAAACGTGTCAGGTAGCCTTCCACAAGCATCCCACAAAAAGTTGGGTGAATTTTGGCCCATTCCTCCTGACAGAATTGGTGTAACTGAGTCAGGTTTGTAGGCCTCCTTGCTCACACACGCTTTTTCAGTTCTGCCCACAAATTTTCTATAGGATTGAAGTCAGGGCTTTGTGATGGCCACTCCAATAGCTTGACTTTGTTGTCCTTAAGCCATTTTGCCACAACTTTGGAAGTATACTTGGGGTCATTGTTCATTTGGAAGACCAATTTGCGACCAAGCTTTAACTGATTTCTTGAGATATTTCAATATATCCCCATAATTTTCCTACTTATTGATGCCATCTATTTTGTGAAGTGCACCAGTCACTGGTGCAGGAAATCACCCCCACAACATGATGCTGCCACACCCGTGCTTCACGGTTGGGATGGTGTTCTTCGGCATGCAAGCCTCCCCCATTTTCCTCTGAATATAACGATGGTCATTACGGCCAAACAGTTATATTTTTGTTTCATCAGACCAGAGTACATCTGAGTTTGAAGGTTGGCCTTGAAATGCATCCACAGGTACACCTCCAATTTACTCAAATTATGTCAGTTAGCCTATCAGAAGCTCCTAAAGCCATGTGTCACACCCTGACCAGAGAGCCCTTGTTTCTCTATGGTGTAGTAGATCAGGGCGTGACAAGGGGGTATTCTAGTTTATCATTTTTATGTTGGTGTTTTGTATGATCCCCAATTAGAGGCAGCTGGTAATCGTTGTCTCTAATTGGGGATCATATTTAAGTAGACATTTCTCCTACCTGTGTTTGTGGGATATTGCTTTGTGTTTGTGCACCACGTAGTCACGTTTAGCTGTTTGTTTATTTGATTTATTGTTTTTTCTTTAAGTTTCACTTTGCAATAAATATGGAACTCAACATCCGCTGCGCCTTGGTCCCGTTCTTATGACAACCGTGACACCATGACATTTTCTGGAATTTTCCAAGCTATTAAAAGGCACAGTCAACTTAGTGTATGTAAACTTCTGACCCACTGGAATTGTGATACAGTGAACTATAAGGGAAATAGTCTGCCTGTAAACAATTGTTGGAAAAATTACTTGTGTCATCCACAAAGTAGATGTCCTTACCGACTTGCCAAAACTATAGTTTGTTGGCAATAAATTTGTGGAGTGGTTGAAAAACCAGTTTTAATGACTCCAACCTAAGTGTATGTAAACTTCCGACTTCAACTGTATATATACTGAACAAAGAATATAAACACAACATGCAACAATTTCAAAGAGTTTGAAATAATCTGAGTTACAGTTTATAAAAGGAAATCAGTCAATTTAAATAACTTCATTAGGCCCTAGTCTATGGATTTCATGTGACTGGGCATACAGTTATGCATCTGTTGGTCACAGATAAACCCTCAAAAAGTATGGACGTGGATCAGAAAACCAGTCAGTATCGGGTGTGACCACCACGCGCCTCATGCAGTGGGACACATCTCCTTCGCATAGAAATGATCAGGCTGTTGATTGTGGTCTGTGGAATGTTGTCCCACTCCTCTTCAATGGCTATGTGAAGTTGCTGGATATTAGTGTGACCTGGAACATGCTGGCGTACACCTCGATCTATAGCATCCCAAACATGCTCAATGGGTGGTATGTGTCGTGGTCATTTCCTGTATTACTAAGTGAAAGGAGAGTTTACAAAGCCACACACAAGTCAGAGTTATATTTTAAACTTCATATTTTAATAATATGAGCTTCACCATAGCCCTTTGACTCTCAGATCAATTCAGTGTCTATAAATGAATTCTGAGTGTCAAAATAATGGCAACTGAGATCTTTTATAGCAAAGATCCACCCCCTAGTCGACATGACAAACCACAGATCTTAGGAACTGTTCACATAGAAAGACTTTTACTTGAGAGAGGAGTATCCCATAGCCAGACAGCATTAGCTATAAAATCTCGTTCAGTTTGCTCTCTAAGACGAGGTTCTAGTTCTCGTTCTTGGTACTACCTATTACCAAAACATTACCTCATCCAATGGCATATATCAATTGTCAATTCTAGACGTCCCATCTCAAATACTCCCCCTCCTGGACGAGCTCACAGAGGAGAGTGAGCCTCTAGGTCTTATACTAGGTCAAGATTATTGGACCATGCTGGTCATTTATGAACATTTGAACATCTTGGCCATGTTCTGTTCTAATCTCCACCCGGCACAGCCAGAAGAGGACTGGCCACCTGGTTACTAGCCTGGTTCCTATCTAGGTTTCTTTCTCTCTAGGTTTCTTCCTAGGTTTTGGCCTTTCCAGGGAGTTTTTTTCTAGCCACTGTGCTTCTACACCTGCATTGCTTGCTGTTTGGGGTTTTAGGCTGGGTTTCTGTACAGCACTTTGAGATATCAGCTGATGTACGAAGGGCTATATAAATACATTTGATTTGATTTGTTTTGAAGAGAAGGGCAACATCAGAGGGGACCTACAATGGTTCCAGACACTGCCATACTCTTCCCCCAAATGGGAAAAGAAGGGAGTGACTAGTGTACAGACATTGTGGAGCCAACTAACCGGTTCCCCATTAATCACGCCATCCCTTCACATGGTTTAGGAATAGTTACAGACACATTCACAGATAAGACAAGCCTGACCACTCCCCTCTCTGGGCCCCAAGTAACTGAGCCCTAGCTGAGAAGGCATAACTGCAAACTGCCAACCCAGTAGTCGCAAGAGATACATTCTAATGACAAGTATCTCACAAGCATATTATAAAAATAAAACATCTCATCTATATTACCCAACTAATTCTGATTCATCCCTAACACATGTCTGGCGAGTATGCAGGCCATGGAAGAACTGGGACATTTTCAACTTCCAGGAATTGTGTACAGCGGATGAATGGCATGACAATGGGCTTCAGGATCTCTTCACGGTGTCTGTGCATTCAAACTGACATCAATAAAATGCAATTGTGTTCATTGTCCGTAGTGTATGCCTGCCCATTCCGTAACCCCACAGCCATCATGGGGCACTCTATTCACAACGTTGACATCAAATCAAATCAAATTTTATTTGTCACATGCTCCGAATACAAAAGGCCTTACAGTGTAATACTTACTTACAAACCCATAACCAACATTGCAATTTTAATAAAATACCCCCCCCACAAAAGTACGATTTAAGATAAATCAAATAATTAAGGAGCAGCCGTAAATAACAATAGTGGGGCTATATACAGGGCGTACCGGTTCAGAGTCAATGTGTCAAAGTGCAGGGTCACCGGTGTCGAGGTAATTGAGGTAATTATGTACATGCAGGTAGAGTTATTAAAGTGGCTATGCGTAGATAATAGCAGCGAGTAGCAGTAGGTTTGGGGGGGGGGGGGGGGGGGGGGTTGCAAATAGTCTGGGTAGCCATTTGATACGCTGTCCAGGTTTCTTATGGCTTAGGGGTATAAGCTGTTTAGAAGCCTATTGGACCAAGACTTGGCACAGAGAGAACAGTCTATGACTAGGGTGGCTGGAGTCTTTGACAATTTTTAGGGCCTTCCTCTGACACCACCTGGTATAGAGGTCCTGGATGGCAGGAAGCTTGGCCCCAGTGATGTACTGGGCCGTACGCACTATCCTCTGGAGTAGCTTGCAGTCAGAGGCCGAACAGTTGCCATACCAGGCAGTGATGCAATCCACCAGGATCAGTGTCGGATGTGTTGTTACCTACCCTTACCACATGGGTGGCGGCCCGTCAGGAAGTCCAGGATCCAGTTGCAGATGGAAGTGTTTAGTCCCAGAGTCCTTAGCTTAGTGATGAACTTTGAGCGCACTATGGTGTTGAACGCTGAGCTACAGTCAATAAATAGCATTCTCACATAGGTGTTCCTTTTTCCACTCAAACTTTGAGTCGATCTGTGTTAACCATGAACATAAATTACATATCATGTCGTTGCGAACAATCACTCCACTTTGTGGGGAATATGACCACAAAATGCAACTTAAAGAGGCCATACGTTAAAACAGTCCTGTGATGCACTACTTGATTCAGGCTTGACAATATCGCTCATCTCTCAAACATTGTTCAATGATCTCAAAAGGGCTTTGAACCCAAACGTTGGTTAAAAACGGAAAATGGGAAATTGGGAAAATGACCAATTGTGGTCACAGGTAACCGTGTCATCCCACTGACCACTCTGTATTCTCCTAACGCTGGCTTCAACACAGTCATCCACAAGGAGTATCGGTTAAAAGTACCCATTGGAAAAACCTCGGTGCAAAATCTGACTCAAGCAGATACTACAATATCTCGTTACATTCAATCACCAAACCTGATTCACTATTCTTTTCATGATTTCGAGCCACCAGTCTCTGTGAGTGAACAACTTCCCTCCCCCTTGGAGTCATGCGATACTTTAGCTAAGATGAACATCTCTTGTCCTTCGTATACTTCCGCAAGCACTGCGGCTTTCTCAGGAAACAAAGCATCAATGTGCAGAGTGTACTCTGCTGCCGATGATACATTTTCCGCATTGAGGGGGACTGAAACCACTTACAATGAAACTAACGGTGTCAGTCGCACAACTGACCTGATGACTCCCACTGGTGAAACACTGTGTGATATCAGAGAAAGATTTCGCAGGCACTGGAACAGTTGCCACATGTGGATGCTGTGGTGACTGGCAGGCCACGACATCCACTGAGCGTTTTGAAGCACAAACACCAGGAGATTGGAACAGTTGCCACATGTGAAAGGTTACAGCCAATCTACTAACAACGTGGCTGCTGACAACTCATACAAAGGGCCTGACCTGGTACAACAAAAAATACAAAAAATATGTTTTTTTTCTTTGTATTACCTTTTACCAGAGCTAATGTGTTATATTCTCCTACATTCATTTAACATTTCCACAAACTTCAAAGTACTTCCTTTCAAATAGTATCAAGAATATGTATATCCTTGCTTCAGGTTCTGAGGTACAGGCAGTTAGATTTGTGCATTACATTTTAGGCGAAAATCGAAAAAAAAGAGGAGGAACACACATACCGCTAATAAATAGAACCCTCCATTCAGGAGGAAAGTTATTAGAAGTCATGAACCATGATCACACCGCGTACGACTGTTTCAGTGCTTATAGAGTACTTCTGTCATGAAGTTAGCTCCTCCATGGATAACATAGCTATGAAATAGACTCCTTCATACCTATCACCATTGTAATGGTCTAAGACACATTAACTTGTTAAAAAACCACTACAGCTTCCCTTGGCATATGGCTTAAGTTTGGCACCAATTCTTACTGACACACTGTCAATGACACGGAAATTATCTGATGAAGTCAGACTCATTCTGAACAGGTTGCAGCCTTCCAGGACACTTGGTTTTCTTTCCTTTGGCATGTGTGCTTGTGTAAGAATAAGCGCACATGTACAACTGAACATCTAATGAAGATTTATACCAGGATCACTTAAGGGTCTGAGAAAAATACTAGCCTTGGTAAAGTTGAAAATGTACTCTGAAGCCCCTTTCATTCTACAGCTACATTAATCACCAGTTTCTCCCCAGAGGTCCATAGGTCATCCCTGTAGACTGCCTAAAGCTAGTGCCTTACAGCTGTAGACTTATCATGTAGTTCTCAACTTAGGATAGTGCCCTGTGCAATACACAGCTAAATAGGATCACCCTAGATATGCCATTAGACAAAATGCCAAGACTGTAGATGTATACATAATATAGTCCAATTAGACGATTAAGGTGTGGTAACTATATTTTGTATACCTTTTGACAGCGCCGCTCATTTGGGGAAGAAATGTAATGATGTATTGCCTGGGTGTTTTGCGTTGTTAATGTCTGCCTAAGTTACAGCCTATATCCACCAGCCTGGACAAAGGGGACTGACATGACTGAGGATCACAAAAGGTCAGATCAGCTTGGCAATGGCTGACAATAATCAGACCTTCTCTCACCCCTTAGAGGGGAGGAGGGAACTCCTGTGGGGGTTTTGACACCTCCAAACCCTGTCATAAATGAAGCAGGAGCTGACTTTCTCTCTACCCTCCAGTATTGGCTAAAGGAATGTACTTTGTCTCCAGAGACTTTTGCCCGCCCAAAACTCTAATGTCCAAAACGTGAATACCGGAACAATATTTCTAGCATAAAAATTTGAGGAATGGTCAGACGAAACTATGGAAAACAATGTAATATTGTTTTTCATTTTGTGATGTCATTAAAAACAGTATATGGAAATACTGTAACTTGAGAAGTATATTCCCTTTATCTGTGAAGTTTTCATCAAATATGTTGTACATATAATATGAAAATGATGAAAGTATTTCTGGTAAGATAGTAATGTGATTTTAGTGTTCTATAAGATAATTATTTTTGATAATACATTGCAGAGTAACTAGCCACACCCCGAGTGAGGTCAGAGAGCTTGTCAGCATGACGGAACACCCTTTTGACCTAGAGTGCATAAAGGCTTGGAAGAGAAATCAACCTTGAGACCAGGAAACATGAGGCATTAACTAAATGTTTGAAATGGTTGAAACTTTTAACCTCAACACGAGGTGAAGAAATAAACTGACTTTCCTTTAGACCAGAGAGACGGAGAGCTGCAAGTAATTTCCATAGTGGTGTGAATCCTGAACTCTGATTAATCAACACACTCCCCTCTCAGACAATGACTGGTACAGCTGATTAGCTGTCCTGAGTCAAATATCTCAAACTTTTCAAACCATCCCATCCTACTTCGAGTCTCAAATCCCCATAGTACGCTACTCTCATCACCTCAAATAAGCTCTATTCAGGACTACACAATGGACAAAGACACCCACACATAAATACATTCATGATTTCTTATTCCAAATGGACGGCAGTTTGTGTGCAAACTATATGACTGTGAGAATAGTTATAGAATGTGACCACGATAAGTGTCCCTTTTTCTCTCTCTCCCTCTCCATGTTGTTGGGTAAAATGCCATATTCTGTCAGTCTGCTAGGGACCTTTGTCTCATGTAGTAAGTTTGTGTTATTATTTATTTATCTAGTAAATAAATAATTAAATCAATTTGTGTAGAACTGACTGATCAGAAAAGGCTGGGGTTCTTGTGGATTCAAGAAGTGAAGTAGTGATTAATAAATTACTGTTATCCATATATCATATATATTGTCTTGAGTTTAATTTGGGAGATAGTAACTCATTAAACTTCTACGGTAGAGCCCCAAATATCTAATTAGTTAATTGTTACAAGACTAATTTAAATCAGGTAACAATTAAATATAGTTGGTGAACTCAATGAATAAATCATCACATTAATTAACTTCGTATGGCTGCAGGGGCAGTATTGAGTTGCTTGGATGAAAGGTGCCCAGAGGTGCCCAGACTAAACGGCCTGCTCCTCAGTCCCAGTTGCTAATATATGCATATTATTATTAGTATTGGATAGAAAAGACTCTGAAGTTTCTAAAACTATTTGACTTATGTCTGTGAGTATAACAGAACTCATATGGTAGGTAAAAACCTGAGAAGAAATCCAAACAGGAAGCGGGAAATCTGAGGTCGGTAGATTTTCAAACCAGCCCCTATTGAATACACAGTGGGATATTGGTTATGTTGCACTTCCTAAGGCTTCCACTAGATGCCAACAGTCTTTAGAAACTTGAATAAGGCTTCTACTGTGACGTGGGGCTGGATGAGAGCTCTTTGAGTCAGTTGTCTGGCAGAGAGCCAGGTCCTGGCCACACGCATTTCACATGATAGCGACCTGCTTTTCTACAGACAATGGAATTCTCCGGTTAGAACGTTATTGAAGATTTATGATAAAAACATCCTAAAGATTGATTCTATACTTAGTTTGAAATATTTGTAATATAACTTTTTGAAGTTAGAGGAGGAGGTCTTCATGGCGGTGTTGCTAAGGCGAACACCGCCATGTTTAGTTTTTCCCAACCTAGGTCGAGGCACAGACACGGTCTCAATGGGGATAGCTGAGCTGACTACACTGACTGTGCTAGTGGCAGACTCCACTAAGCTGGCCTGCACCCTATTTCATTGTGGAGCTAGAGGAGTTAGAGCCCTGTCTGTGTTGGTAGATAAGATGAGAGCACCCCTCCAGCTAGGATGGAGTCCGTCACTCCTCAGCAGGCCAGGCTTGGTCCTGTTTGTGGGTGAGTCCCAGAAAGAGGGCCAATTATCTACAAATTCTATATTTTGGGAGGGGCAGAAAACAGTTTTCAACCAACGATTGAGTTGTGAGACTGCTGTAGAGCTTATCACTCCCCCTAACTGGGAGGGGGCCAGAGACAATTACTCGATGCCGACACATCTTTCTAGCTGATTTACACGCTGAAGCTATGTTGCGCTTGGTGACCTCTGACTGTTTCATCCTAACATCGTTGGTGCCGACGTGGATAACAATATCTCTATACTCTCTACACTCGCCAGTTTTAGCTTTAGCCAGCACCATCTTCAGATTAGCCTTAATGTCGGTAGCCCTGCCCCCTGGTAAACAGTGTATGATCGCTGGATGATTAGGTTTAAGTCTAATACTGCAGGCAATGGAGTCGCCAATGACTAGGGTTTTCAATTTGTCAGAGCTAATGGTGGGAAGCTTCGGCGTCTCAGACCCCGTAACAGGAGGAGTACAGACAAGAGAAGGCTCGGCCTCAGACTCCGACTCGCTGCTTAATGGGGAGAAATGGGGAAAAATGTATGTACATGACTTCACTAAGTACCATGGACAACACTGTGAATTAACTACTACTGTTTAGCTTTGGTGCCATAGACAGCGCCATTACATTACTTGGTATAGGGTGGTAGCTTGTCTGATTGTGTGTTCATTGGTACTGTGTGTTTTTCTCTCTTTTCTTTCTCTCTCTCTTGACTCTGATCTGACGCCCACATCATCTCCAACCTAGACGCCAGGAATAACATATTGTTATGACCGTGCTCACACAATGTTGTTCAAACATTTATGAATTATTTACTATCATGGCAGAATCTCATACTTCAGTATAGCATGATAAGATATACAGTATATCTGCAAGTACAACTGGAAGTATATGATTCACTGCATTTTCTGCCCTAAGCAGTTACAGTAAGTCCTCTTCAAGTTCCAAAAGACTGATTCCATCTTCCGCAAATGGGGCTTCCAAGCGTATATAGGAGAACATGCACAGTTGCAGAATGGATGCAGAAATAAAACTCCTAACTCGTCTAGTGATACATTGTTTTTATCACTACAGTTTTATTACACCATATTTGCACGGGCGACCAAGGCATTCCACCCCCTCAGAACCTATCCCGCCTTTCTCCTAATCAAATTTGATGTCATTGATTGTTGAAATGTACACTGACTGTCAAACGTTTGTCCACATTTCTTGCATGGTTAGAGGCAAGGCAACTCATTTCAGCTGGGAAAAAGCCTCCTCAAGGTATTGATTTCTCCCCTGTAGACGGTCAATGTATATTAAAAGAGTTATCAGTGAGCTGCAGTAAACCAGGAAGGAAGCCCCATAGGGTATCCTTATTTCACAATGAAAAATAGTGATAGAGCGAGAGAATGGGCAAGGGGATAGAGAGTGTGTGCATATATATATATATCACACACACACTGAGTTAGCTGTGTATACACACACAGCTGTGTCAAGATAAATGGATGTCCTTTGTGTGGTGGACCATTCTTAATACACACAGGAAACTGTTGAACATTAAAAACCCAGCAGCATTGCAGTTCTTGACAAAAATCAGTGTACCTGGCACTAACTACCATGCCCCATTCAAAGGCACTTAAATATTTTGTCTTTCCCATTCACCCTCTGAATGGCACACATACACAATCCATGTCTCAATAATTAAAGGCTTAAAAATCCTTCTGTAACCTGTCTCCTCTCCTTCATCTGCACTGATTGAAGTGGATTTACCAAGTTACATCAACATTCCAGTGATATACTGGGCTGTACGCACTACCCTCTATTGCGCCTTACTGTCTGTCGGATGCCGAGAAGTTGCCATTCCAGAAGGTGATGCAACCGGTCAGAATGCTCTCCATGGTGCATCTGTATAACATTTAAATCCCCATTGCAAAAGAGCCAACTTCGTCATTGATTTTTTTGTTATGCAGAAATAACAAAAAATCCCAAAAAGCTGCTGTGTTGTTCAATGTACATGTAACCAGGTAAAAAATCCCGACCTACGGTTCGCAATACTCGCACGTAGGGAAATTGATCCTAAGAGAAGAGCCCTGTGGCTTCAGGCTATCTGGCATGGAAGTTTGGGAAATGTGGGGACCCGGTGTCCAAGTAGGCTAAATGTAGCTATGTGTGTGGAAAACATTTCATCACAGGTAAGACATTTTACTTGTTTAGTACAGCCGGTTTGTAACGGCACTCACTACTTGTAGCTGTATATTCCGATTGTTTGTGTTGGTGGTCTTGGCTATCTTAACTCACTCACGTGGCTGCTAGCATCGTCATGAAAAGGGGCATGAGGGAAGCCCTACAATATTACATTATTCTAAATAGTGAGAATGCTCAGGAGCAGGCAATTTGGAAAAGTAATCTTGACATGTTGTACTTTTGTTAAATGTCGTTTTGTAATTGACTAAGACAAGCAGACAAAAATAAAATTGCGTTTGGAATAAGGTCAAGTATTTGCTGTGAGCCAATGGGGTAACCTAGGTAACCACAGGTTGCTTTCTCCACAGGGGCGCGGGGCTGTGACTTCCTATCTAATACCTGGAACTTTAACTGCACAGTCAAATACAACAGTGTGGGTGGCATCATTCAACAGGTTGAGATTTGAGGATAATTTTTATTGGTCCAACCAGGCAGCATCCACCAACAGTGGCAGCGTGTCAGTTGCTGCTTATGGCCATAGCAAAAACTCACAAAAAATGTAGCAGTGCTGCTAATGGCAATTCTGTTTTTGAACTTTTAATTTCCAGGGCAGCTCAGGTCACCCAGCAGTATAAACTACTTTCCCGCCCCCTATCACACCAGAGGGCTAAGTGAGAGCAAAGCTGGTTTAGAGTTCAATATTTAAGTCATAGCCTCTATCTACCAAGGGATGGCAGATTCGGGTTGCTATTAGCTAAAGGCTTTCCTGTCAGTTTTGCTCTTTGTAACTTTTCCTTTTCGCAAAACAAAAGAGTCAAGTAGGGTTAAAATAATGAAAGTTTGCAGATCACAGGTGGATGCATGGAAGGGAGCTAGTTATTTTGGTCTCATGTGGTCATATCTTTGACATTATTGTATTAGTGATGTTTAAGTGTTGGTGGGTATATTCACTGCAGAAAACACACAGTGATATAGACAAGAGTGATGATGATTGCCAAATATTAGTATTATAGTTTTTTGGTAATCTATACATAAAGACATGTATTAGCATATGATGGGGATTTTTGAGATTCAAAACAAACCACCAAACCAAAATAACACACTATGCTAATAGAATAAGTGTAAGTCATTTCCTGCCATCACAAATCTTACAACATATTTAACCACATGCAACAATAAACATTGCAAAATACGTTGAATTTCAACCTTGGATCATGTTTTGTAATGAAGTTAAACCTTTCCTCACATAGGCCTTCCTACATCCACAGCTAATAATTGGCCACAGGCAGCATTGTGATTGTAATCACAGATTGAAGATTTTCCAGACATTTCCCTGCTGGGTTGACCTTTTGGCTGTTTTCAGGGGACTTTCCCGTTTATGATCAACATACTGAAGCACCTGATCACCTTCCCCCCCTTGAGGTCAAAGTCTAAGGAACTGGATATTTTACTATGCATAATGTACTACCAGCCACTTCAGGCAAATCTATAATTCTTATGCAATCTCATGTCTGCAGTGTTTGCTAATGGTTGCATTAAATTTAGTTATTTTTATATGATTTTGCAAAAAAATTATATTACAAAGATATTTAATCTCTGTTTTCATGGTGAAAGCATTAGCCATCTACAGTATATGCGGGAAGTTTTCTGACCCCTTGAATTTTTAAACATTTTGTTACATTACAGCCTTATTCTAAAATGGATTTTTTTTTAATCCTCAAAATCCTCAACAAACTACACACAATACCCCATAATGACAAAGCAAAAACAGGTTTTTGCAAATTTTTGCAAATTTATACAACATAATAAACAGAAATACCTTATCTGTTTCAACTGTCTTGTGCTTGTCTCTACCCCCCCTCCAGGTGTCGCCCATCTTCCCCATTATCCCCTGTGTATTTATACCTTTGTCCTCTGTTTGTCTGTTGCCAGTTCATTTTGTTTGTGAAACCTACCAGCGTTTGTTCCCTTGCTCGGACCAGCTCCTCAACATCCTCTCCTCCCAAGGAGCCACCACTGGAAGGCACGAGGATTCACCTCTTACCGAGACAATGCTACTAGGCCATCTCCAGCTGAACGGCTATACAGGCGTCACACTAAGAGCTGCCTGTAGTGCGGGAATACTGGCCATTTTATCTCCACCTGACAACTAAAAGACTAGGCTCACCGGTAGGAGCGAGTACTCTGGTGGGCCATACGGAGAACTTTTCCTCTCCCCTTACTCGCATCCCTTTTCATGCCATGTTGCTGTGGGGAAACCAGTCAAACTCACTTCGGGTCCTCATTGACTCTGTGACAATGAAAGCTTGATGGACACTACCCTGGCTCCGAGCTCGATATCCTCACTCTCCATTCCCATGGAAGTTAGAGCACTGGACGGGCACTCTATAGGCCAGGTCCCCCACAATTCCACCCCCATCAAACTACATGTCTCAGGGAACCATCCAGTTCCTGCTCATTAAGTCTCCTCAGGTTCCCGTGGTATTGGGATTTTCCTGGCTCCAGTGACACAATCCCGTCATTCAACAGTCTGCTGGTGCCATCATGGTCTGGAACCCGTTCTGCCACGCCCATTGCCTGAAGTCAGCCTATCCTGGCATGTCTTCCTGGGGCCTCGGGAGTTGCTCCAGACTTCCCCGACATTCCCACGGAGTACCAGGACCTCCGGGTGGTGTTCAGTAAGGCCCGGGTCACTTCACTGCCACCGCACCGACCATATGACTGCGGGATTGATCTTCTCCCAGGCACCACTCTGCCCCGGGACAACTGTACTCTCTGTTGGGTCTGGAAACCAAGGCTATGGAGACATTGAGGACTCCCTAGCTGCTCATCTGTCCTTCTGCCTCCCCTGCCGGTGCAGGGTTCTTCTTTGTGGAGAAGAAGGCCAAAACCCTGTTCCTGTGCATCGACTACCGAGGTCTCAACGACATCATGGCAAAGAACCGCTACCCACTACCTCTCATCTCCTCTTCTCCAAGCTGAGAGCAGTGGTGGATTGGCCCCAGCCTATGTCCAGAGTACAGCTGCAGTGGTTCCTGGGTTTCACCAACTTTTATCACAGCTATACCCGGGGCTACAGCACACTGGATTCCACCTGTCTGCACTCACCTCTCCCAAGGTTCTGGGGGTGTCCAGATAACAGGATGTCCGTGTCTGACGCTGTCCGCACCACGGTCCTGCTCCAGAGCGCTCACGACCTCAGACTAGGGCAAAGGTTCACCTTCCAACAGCACAACGACCCTGAGCACACAGCCAGGACAACGCAGGAGTGACTTCGGGACAAGTCCTTGAGTGACACAGCGAGAGACCGGACTTGAACCAGATCGAACATCTCTGGAGAGACCTGAAAAATAGCTGTGCAGCTATGCTCCCCATCCAACTTGAAAAACCTGATATTCATAGAAGAATGGGAGAAACTCCCCAAATACAGGTGTGCCAAGCTTGTAGCGTCATACCCAAGAAGACTTGAGGCTGTAATCTCTGCCAAAGAGATTCTGCCCCGGGACAACTGTACTCTCTGTTGGGTCTGGAAACCAAGGCTATGGAGACGTACAACAAAGTATTGAAGACAAACATTTCTAAAAACCTGTTTTTACTCTGTCATTATGGGACAATGTGTGTAGATTGATGAGGGAAAAAAAGATTTAATACATTATAGAATAAGTCTGAATACTTTTTGAATGCACTGTATATTTTCATGTAGGCCTCTATTGAGTTAACAAATACACTTGTAATGATGTTTATTCTTTCTTGGTCCTTTACTCTCCCCAGAGCCCTTATGAATAAATACTTGAGGCCTAGTAAACTTTTCTGTGTCTGACTCTATTCCCACCGGAGCCATATCACTACATTAATGATGCTCATGGAGGTTTTTATGGATTGGTGATGAGATTAATGCTGTGGCCCCGCTGGGCTTCATCGTGTCAACAAGACTCACGTCCTCCATTTTGTGCCGGCCCGCCTTTGGTTTCTGCTGATTTAAGTGGGAAATTGAAAGCTGTGGATTATTACCACCTCGCTAAAAAGCAAGCCTGGTAAGTCAACGCCACAAGAGAGCTCCGGGTTCCAATACACAGGATGGCTAAAGTCTGCTTTCATCTCACTAAAGACTAATTTTACTGCCTATCAGGGTCCCCATCTAATAACCTGGAAAGGCAATACATCACTTTCCTGACACTCTTACAACACGTCACCACAAGTGGTCCTCCGATGCAAACTCCAGGTGGCAGAAATCTTTCCATGAATCACAAAAATCTCCTCCGATTATCCTTTTTCTCGATTTCTCTCTCCTTTACATGTTCCATCTTTTGTTTTTACCTCCGGTCTCTGCTGTAATATTTGGGGGTTTATGGATATCATTTTTGGAGTACTTTTGGAGTTGTTATTATTCAGTTTAGCAGTTGTCTTCATCACAGGGCAGCTACTGTGCATCTTGATTATGAATGCATTTATTGAGTTACTGATTGAGTAGTGACTTCATATTATGGGGGATGCATAGCCTGTAACCAAGATGTTGGGATTGTTGTTGAACACAACAAGTGTTGTACAGTATCTAACTCTGAGGAAGTATACCACTTAATTTGCTTTGTGTCTGGTTTGTGAGAGCAGGTTGCCTTACCTAGGGTAATATGCTACACAGTAGTAGATGGTATGGTATCTATACATGTTTTCCCTGCCAAATTATAAGCCCATCAGTCACTGACTTACTGTATATTGGCATCATCCATCCTCAGCACCTACCTCAGTGCTGTGGCACATCATATGAGCATCAGTCCATCCTCTCTGTACCATAGACTAACCACCATCCATTCATCCTCACCATTTCCAACAGCATGGCCATCCATCCATTCTTAACGTGCTACAGAACCTGGCCATCAATCGCTGGCACCTCAGTTGGCTACAGAATAAAGAGCAGCTTGGACCTGTGTCTCAGAGCCTACTGAAACACAACAGCAGCATTAGCAGGATTTTTTTAATAGAGGCATTTTATAGACCATTCCTCTTTAGCCTATATATTCTTGCATAGTGCATCATCTTGTTACTCTCTGTTGCGCTTATACAACCAGATAGCTGCACCTCACAATTACTTAACAGCACAATCTGTAATGTCAACAGCAGGACTTTGTTTGTAAGCTGAGGGATGGGGCTGGGGGAATTAAACCACACTCAAATGTATAGATGGAGCTGTGGATGCAAGCAATGATAGTCCCGATGAGATCAACATCTAGTAGAAAAGTACAGGGCATTTCCATGTAAAAATATATTTCCATAGGCACCAACATGTAGAATTTGGGAATAAGCAAAGGCTTTGATTTCTGGCCAAACAGATAGAAAAGGCATCTTAAAAAACTCTTTGGGCTAGGGGGCATTATTTTCACGTCCGGATGAAAGGCATGTCCAAAGTAAACTGTCTGTTACTTAAGCGACATCAGGAATTCTAAATAAATCACAGACATGGTCAACAGCAAAGATCCCCCACACCATCACACCTCTTCCTCCATGCTTCATGGTGGGAACCACACATGATGAGATCATCAGTTCACCTACTTTGCGTCTCAAAAAGACATTTCGGAATTAACCAAAAATCTCAAAGTTGGATTCGTCAGACCAAAAAACAGATTTCCACCAGCCTAATGTCCATTGCTCATTTGTCTTGGCCCAAGCAAGTCTCTTCTTATTATTGGTGTTCTTTAGTAGTGGTTTCTTTGCAGCAATTCAACCATGAAGGCCTGATTCACGCAGTCTCCTCTGAACAGTTGATGTTGAGATGTGCCTGTTACTTGAACTCTGTGAAGGATTTATTTGGGCTGCAGTCTAAGGTGCAGTTAACTACAAGGAATTTATACTCTGCAGCAAAGGTAACTCTGGGCCTTGCTCTCCTGTGGTGGTCCTCATGAGAGCCAGTTTCATCATAGCGCTTGATGGTTTTTGCGACTGCACTTTTCCTCATTGATTGACCTTCATGTCTTAAAGCAACGATGGACTGTTGTTTCTCTTTGCTTATTTGAACTGCTCTTGCCATAATATGGACTTTGTCCTTTACCAAATAGGACTTTCTTCTGTATACCACCCCTTCCTGGTCACAACACAACTGATTGGGTCAAAAGCATTAAGAATGAAAGAAATTCCACAAATGACCTTTTAACAAGGCACACCTGTTAATTGAAATGCATTCCAGCTGACTACCTCATGAAGCTGGTTGAAAGAATGCCAAGAATGAGCAAAGCTGTCATTCAAGGACAAGGGTGGCTATTTTGAAGAATTTAAAATGATAAAATAAATGTATATTTGTTTAACACTTTTTTTGGTTACTCCATGATTCCATTTGTGTTATTTCAAATTTTAGATTTTTTTCTCTATTGTTCTACAATGTGTAAAATAGTTTTAGAAAAATGAAGAAAACCTTTGGATGAGTAGGTGTGTGCAAACTTTTGACTAGTACTGTATACATATATCTCAGATATAGGACAGACACTTCAGAACAAACTTCCTTTTTATAATTCTTTGGGACTATCTGTTGTTCCACGTAGTGCATCTGTTATTCAATGTGTTTCTATGGGCTAATAGCAGTAAGGCCAAATATTTTTTTTCATAAAATCTTTTTATATATATATATATATATATATATATATATATATATATATATATATATATATATTTGAGATTCTTGAAGTGGTCTTAAAATTCTACATCAAATAGAAACATGATCTTGGTATTACCTTAAAACAATTCCATATAGCTTAGTAGCACCCTCCGGCTTAGACATGGCTTCAACTTATGGGTTAAATGTAAGTAATATGAAATACAGTGTCACACCCTGACCATAGTTAGCTTTGTATGTTTCTATGTTTTGTTTGGTCAGGGTGTGATCTGAGTGGGCATTCTATGTTTGGCCTGATATGGTTCTCAATCAGAGGCAGGTGTTAGTCATTGTCTCTGATTGGGAACCATATTTAGGTAGCCTGTTTGGTGTTGGGTTTTGTGGGTGATTGTTCCTGTCTCTGTGTTTGCACCAGATAGGGCTGTTTTAGGTTTGCTCACATTTATTGTTTTGTTAGTTTATTCATGTATAGTGTCTTTATTAAAGTACCATGAATAACCACCACGCTGCGTTTTGGTCCGCCTCTCCTTCACCTGAAGAAAACCGTTACATACAGTATATCACTTTTTCAAGTAACTAATGCCACCACTGTTGAGCACCAACTGACACCAAACATCCATTGACATTGAAAAGTAGTTGAAATTTGGTCAGTCCACCCTGATGTCGTTTTTTAGTCTGGACCGACTTTAGTTTTTGGTCTGGTCCAAATCGGCCTTGATTTGGCCCAAACATAGATGCCCATGTTTGGTTCAGATTTAGTCCAGTCTGAACAAATCATAGATGTCTTTGTTTCACAAGTTTGGACAGCAGAGTAAAGTACAGTAAAGAAAAGAAAGCTGAGTAAACTTCCTAATAGTACAGCACAGTTGAGCACAATATAATGTATTGTACTGTACTCAATGTGTACTGTATTGTACTGAACTTGAGGTGGAGGATGGCAGCGCTGAAGGCGGCAAATCTGTTTGACCCGTCTCCACAGTGAAGGGCTCTGACTCAGAGCCGATGTTGATGAGCATTGTGGCAGACATGTCATCATGCAGCAGCCTCAGTATTCTGATGTAATTGTCAGTTTAGCCGTATTTCGAGATTATCCGCCAAAGAGAGTAGCGGTCAACTGTGTTGAAGGCTTTTGTTAGGTCTATGAAGGTCATGTACAATGGTTGCTTTTGTTCCCAGCATTTATTTTGTGGTTGACGTACTGTGAAGATCTGCAGTATCTGCAGTACCTCTGGATGGGTGGAAGCCACACTGCGATTCTGGGAGTACTTCCTCAGACCAGGGTAGCAGTCACTTGGCATGTGCAAGTATTTTGCCTGTGTTTGACAGGAGAGGGTTTGTCTCTGTGGTTCCCACATTATGCCTTGTTTCCCTTTTTGAAGATGATCACTATCAGAGCATCCCTGAGCTCTGAGGGTAGTTCTTCCTTGTCCCCGATCGTCAGGAGTAGGGCATGTATGTGAATAAGGAGCTCTGGTTCGCCTTTCCTTTAGGATTTCTGCTGGGATCCTGTCTGGTCCGGCGGCGTTTCTCAGGCTCCTGATGGCATCTTGCATCTCGGTCACAATGGGAGGTTCGCCCATATCATCTCTGATTGATCTCTGGGGGATTTGGTTGATAACCTCCAGTTCAGCATTGAGGATGCGGTTGCAAAGCTCTTGAAAGTGCTCTCTCAATAGGGTATTGATTGCCTCATTGTCCATCACTCATGTTTGTCCATCCTTAGAGCGTAGGGGGTTAGGCTGTGGCAGCTTGAACCGTCACTGCCTTGGTGGCACTGAAGAAGCCTCTGGTATCGGCAGTGTCTGCCAGCTGCTGGAGTTCTAGAACTTTTTTAGTCCACCACGTGTTCTTGAACTCCCTCACCCTGCGCTGGTCACCAACCTTAGCTCTGGAGTGAGCCTCTCTTTTAGCCTTCCAATTGATGTCATTCTGCCAGGCACAAAAGGCTTTCATTTTATTTGTGATGAGCTGCTCTTTTTCTGTATCATTCTCATCAAACCAATACTAATGTTTTCTGTAGTTGTACCCAAGGGTGTTCTTGCAGGTGTCGAGAATTATTGATTTGAGCAGACCCCAGTATTTTTGGATATCCTGAGTTTTTTTCCCCAGCAAAACCTGGAGGTGTTGCAGAGTGACTAGGCTCTCAATGTTGAGTCTTGGCCGGGTCTTGGCCGGATCTGTCCAGCAGTCATCTGTACTGGTTATGGCCCTGGTGACATTCACTTCTCAGCAGTCACTAGCTCGAACAATTACATAATTACATAACACAATTATCTCCACCCGGCACAGCCAAAAGAGGACTGGCCACCTCTCATAGCCTGGTTCCTCTCTAGGTTTCTTCCTAGGTTCTGGCCTTTCTAGGGAGTTTTTCCTAGCCACCGTGCTTCTACACCTGAATTGCTTGCTATTTGGGGGTTTAGGCTGTTTTTTTTACAGCACTTTGGGACATCATCTGATGTTAGAAGGGCTTTATAAATAACTTTGATAATTAATGAGATCCCACCATTTGGAGCAGGGGTGCCTCAAAGATGCTTTGAGTTTATTTTTATGGCAGAAAAGAGTGTTATTGATGGTAAGGTCGTACTCAGAACATTTGATGAGAAGAAGAACTCCATTGGAGTTGATGTTGCCAATGGCTTCCTTTCCTATTCTGTCTCTCCCAAGGTTGTGGTCCCGGGCCCACCCTGGCATTGAAATCCCCAAGAAAAATGATCTTATCCTCCTCTGGGATGCTTGACGGTGTTGTGTCTAACCTGAGGTAGAAGGTCTCCTTTACATTCTACCTGCGAATCCACAGTTGGAGCATAGGCACTTACAACTGTTGTCATCTGGCTGTTAGCAAGCACCAGATGGATGGTCATGAGGTGCTCACTGAATCCCAACGGATGTTCAGAGAGGCGGCTGATGAGCTGGTTCTTGATTATAAATCCAACGCCATGGATCCTTGGCTCTTCAGCTGCTTTCTCTTTCCAGAAGAAGCTATACACACCCTTCTTCTCCTTCAGCTGCCTTTCATCTGCCAGACGTGTTTCATAGAGGGCAGCTAGGTTAATATGGCACCTTCTAAATTATCTGGCTATGATCTTAGTTCTCTTCTCAGGCCAATCCCTGGTTGCACTATCCATTAGGGTGTGCACATTCCAGGCTCCAAAATTCATTTTTCAATGTTTCCGCAGCAACTCACTGCCTTCCTGTAGACAAAACAGTTTGAATGCTTCAGTCTGGTTTTAGACCCCATCATAGCACCGAGACTGCACTTGTGAAGGTGGTAAATTACCTTTTAACCTCTCTAGGGTAGGGGGCAGCATTCGGAATTTTGGATGAAAAGCATGCCCAAATTAAACGGCCTGCTACTCGGGCCCGGAAGATATGATATGCATATACCTGGTAGATTTGGATAGAAAACACTCCAAAGTTTCCAAACCTGTTACAATAGTGTCTGTGAGTATAACATTACTGATTTAGCAGGCAAAAGCCTGAGAAAAATCCATTCAGGAAGTAGTTTTTTTTGTGGTTTTGTAGTTTTCTATTCAATGCCATTACAGTATCTATTGACTTAGGACTCATTTTGCAGTTCCTATGCCTTCCACTAGATGTCAACAGTCTTTAGAAATCGTTTCAGGCTTGTATTCTTATAAATGAGGGAGTAAGAACAGAGTGGACCCTAACGCGACACAGTTTTTTCAGGCGCATGTGCATTTCTTGTTTACCTTTTATATTGACAACGTTATTGTCCGGTTGAAATATTATAGATCATTTAGGCTAAAAAAACAACCTGAGGATTGAATATAAACATTGTTTGACATGTTTCTATGAACTTTACGGATACAATTTGGATTTTTTGTCTGATTGTTTTGACTGAGTTTGTGCCTGTGGATTACTGAAGAAAACACGCTAACAAACGGAGGTTTTGGATATAAAGAGACTTCATCGAACAAAATGAATATTTATTGAGTAAATGAATGTCTTCTGATTGCCACCATATGAAGATCATCAAAGGTAAGGGATTAATTTTATCTCTATTTTTGAGTTTTGTAACGCTTCTGCTTGGCTGGTTATTCTTTGTAATAATTTGTCAACTGGGCTATGTTCTGGGCTAGGTATGTTCTGGGCTAGGTATGCATTTTATAAATATGACACTGTAGTTGGTTTAACAAGAAGTTCATCTTTAAACCTATGTAAAATATGTTTTGTTTTCTGAATTTTTATAGTGAGCATTTCTGTAATTGAATTTGGCGCTCTGCAACCTCACTGGATGTTATACAGGTGGGACGTATACCCTAGAGAGGTTAATGGCATCAGACCGAGGCTCTGCATCTGTCCTCGTGCTCCTAGACCTTAGTGCTGCTTTTGATACCATCGATCACCACATTCTTTTGGAGAGATTGGAAACCCAAATTGGTCTACACGGACAAGTTCTGAGCTGGTTTAGATCTTATCTGTCGGAAAGATATCAGTTTGTCTCTAAAAATGGTTTGTCCTCTGACAAATCAACTGTAAATGTCGGTGTTCCTCAAGGTTCTGTTTTAGGAACACTATTGTTTTCACTATATATTTTACCTCTTGGGGATGTCATTCGAAAACATAATGTTAACTTTCACTGCTATGCGGATGACACACAGCTGTACATTTCAATGAAACATGGTGAAGCCCCAAAATTGCCCTCGCTAGAAGCCTGTGTTTCAGACATAAGGAAGTGGATGGCTGCAAACCTTCTACTTTTAAACTCGGACAAAACAGAGATGCTTGTTCTAGGTCCCAAGAAACAAAGAGATCTTTGTTGAATCTGACAATTAATCTTGATGGTTGTACAGTTGTCTCAAATGAAACTGTGAAGGACCTCAACGTTACTCTGGACCCTGATCTCTCTTTTGATGAACATATCAAGACTGTTTCAAGGACAGCTTTTTTCCATCTACGTAACATTGTAAAAATCAGAAACTTTCCGTCCAAAAATTATGCAGAAAAATTAATCCATGCTTTTGTTACGTCTAGGTTAGACTACTGCAATGCTCTACTTTCCGGCTACCCGGATAAAGCACTAATAAACTTCAGTTAGTGCTAAATACGGCTGCTAGAATCCTGACTAGAACAAAAAAATGTGATCATATTACTCCAGTGCTAGCCTCCCTACACTGGCTTCCTGTTAAGGCAAGGGCTGATTTCAAGGATTTACTGCTAACCTACAAAGCATTACATGGGCTTGCTCCTACCTATCTTTCCGATTTGGTCCTGCCGTACATACCTACACGTACGCTGCGGTTACAAGACGCAGGCATCCTAATTGTCCCTATAATTTCTAAGCAAACAGCTGGAGGTAGGGCGTTCTCCTATAGAGCTCCATTTTTATGGAATGGTCTGCCTACCCATGTGAGAGACGCAAACTCGATCTCAACCTTTAACTCTTTACTGAAGACTCATCTCTTCAGTGGGTCATATTATTTAGTGTAGTCTGGCCTAGGAGTGTGAAGGTGAACGGAAAGGAGCAACGAACCGCCGTTGCTGTCTCTGCCTGGCCGGTTCCCCTCTTTCCACTGGGATTCTCTGCCTCTAACCCTATTACAGGGGCTAAGTCAATGGCTTACTGGTGCTCTTTCATGCCGTCCCTAGGAGTGGTGTGTCACTTGAGTGGGTTGAGTCACTGATGTGATCTTCCTGTCTGTCTGGGTTGGGGCCCCCCCTTGGGGGGTACTAAGGGCTATATTAATACATTTGATTTGATATTAGCATCTGGGACAGAGTAGGAGGCCGTTCACTCTGGGCACGCTATTCATCCAAAAGTGAAAATGATGCCCCCTATCCCAAAAAGATTAAAGGCAACTTTTATAGCCCCTTCCCCTAATGGGGAAGGCAGAATGGATACTAAAGAAGGCTGCTCAGTCAAAGCGTGTGCAAGCAAGGAGGCCTAGAAATCTGTCTGTTACACCAGCTCTGTCAGGAGGAATGGGCCAAAATTCACCCAACTTATTGTGGGAAGCTTGTGGAAGGCTACCCGAAATGTTTGACCCAAGTTAAACAATTTAAAGGCAATGCTACCAAATACTAATTGAGTGTATGTAAACTTCTGACCCACTGGGAATGTGATGAAAGAAATTAAAGCTGAAATACATAATTCTCTCTACTATTATTCTGACATTTCACATTATTAAAATAAAGGGGTGATCCTAACTTACCTAAGACAGGGAATTTTTACTAGGATTAAATGTCAGGAATTGTGAAAAACTTGGCTAAGGTGTATGTAAACTTCCGACTTCAACTGTATAAGGAACTGAAACACAAAAGTACTCAAAACTCCGGAATTAGGTAGGAATCAACATGGTAGTGATAAAAACACAGCAAACAGAGGACAGAAGGCACAGTGTCACTGATCCTCCCGGTACTGCTGCTCATTCTGTTCACCAGCTCCAGGTCTACATCACCGGCCTTCTAGGCGTCACTGAACTGGATCATTACCACCAACCCCGGACTGTCTTGTCTCCTTACGCACACCTGGTTCCCATTCCCCCTGATTAGTATGTGTATATATGTGCCCTCTGTTTCAACTTGTCCTTGGCAGTTGTTGTTCCATGTCTGTTGGTCTTGTGAGTACCTGTGCTCTGTTGTTTCGGCTTTGATACTACGCATTAATTATGTTTTTGTTAATACGGGTCTCATCCTGTGTAATTGTTATTACCGTTCTCCCGTGTATTTATTAGAGGTTTACACCTTGCTCTTTGTTTGGGTTTACAGCCCTGTGTTATATTTGACCTGTTTGTTTTGAGCTTCGTCCCCGTCATGTTCATGACATGCGCTATCTTGGTTGAAGTAATAAAAACACATATTTCGTATTCCTGCACCTGTTTCCTATCATTTATACAACATGACACACAGTATGTGGGTATTTGCGGGTGTATTGTGATGGTAGGAGCGGTGTGTGTTTTTGTGTTTGAAAAAGACTGTGTTTGAAAAAGACTGTTAAAAGACTTAAGTGAGTGAAAAGAAGAAGGACTCCATCTGCCTCAGTCCTTTTGGAAGACGCCTGTGCGTGTCATTGTTTAACATGGGGAAACTAATGCACGGGCAGTCATCACACGGGTCTTGACAGATGGGCACCTACTCTGCTGCAGCCTTCCTCCGCCTTCACAGCTGTTGTGACTTGCCGTCATCTTAATTAAGCCTTCTCCATCTTTGAGGTCTTGGTTGGATCGCACTTTGTCTGGAACCTCCCCCTTGACCTTACCACCATGGGCGCACCTACCCGGAGCTAGCTTATCTCCAGATGTCATCGCTCTCAGGATCTTTGGTACTTTGGAATCTTCTCCCCACCACGGAAAGGTCTGCCACACGGAATTCAAATCCTGTACTAGACAGATGGCAGGATGTTCAATCTCAAAAGTTCAAAGTTATTTGCTTGTCAGATGAATCATTGGGTTGAAACTACAGAACAGTACAAAACAAGGAGAAACACACATTGTTAAGGTTCTAAAAAAAATATACACATATATACAGTTGAAGTCGGAAGTTTACATTACTCTTAGCCAAAAACTTTTATGCTCAGTTTTTCACAATTCCTGATATTTAATCCATTACAAATGATCTGTTTTAGGTCAGTTAGGATAACCACTTTATTTTAAGAATGTGAAATGTCAGAATAATAGTAGAGAGAATGATTTATTTAATCTTTTATTTCTTTCATTGCATTCCCAATGGGTCAGAAGTTTACATACACTCAATTAGTATTTGGTAGCGTTGCCTTTAAATTGTTTAACTTGGGTCAAAAGTTTCAGGTAGCCTTCCACATCCACAGGTACACCTCTTAAATCCATGACATCATTTTATGGACTTTACCAAGCTGTTTAAAGGCACAGTCAACTTGGTGTATGTCAACTTCTGACCCACTGAAATTTTGATACGATTAATTCGATTAACATAAGTGAAATAATCTCTGTAAACAATTGTTGAAAAAATTACGTGTCATGCACAAAGTAGATGTCCTAACCGACTTGCCAAAACTATAGTTTGTTAACAAGACATTTTTGGAGTGGTTGAAAATGAGTTTTAATGACTCCAACCTAAGTGTATGTAAACTTCTGACTTCAACTGTATATACAGAAACTTGAGTGGACTCATGGAAAGGCTCTCTAAGACATTATATGGGATTGAAGATTTTCTATATATAAAATCTTCTGACTGTGATTAGAGCGATGTTAATGTTGTGCGGTGATGCCAGCAGATTCCAGATTGCCTTTGCCGATCGCTCATCATCTTCAACCAGCCATGAGTTGATGGCTTGAATATTCTCGCTGGAAATGGAATACAATGTAAAAATGTGCAGCATATGTTAAAGACCAGCAGTCAATTTATTTAAGCATTTCTTTTTACAGTATTGTAGCCTACTTTACCTGTTCATTTTCCTGAGCTTTCGCATTGAGCGTAACATAGGCGAATAGCAATGTCCATGACCATGATCCCCAAGTCTAACAATATTTTACCGACATGTTTAATTATTCAAGGCTCCTTTCTCTTCTCTGTGCTGGAGTTCGTTTATGAATACAAAAGAAGCCATGCACCCTTGATGGGCTATCAGCAGGACTCTTACCAAGTCCACCAAATGCATTGTTTTCTAACCACATCTGGATGAATCCATAACGAATTACTATGGGAATAAATATCACTGAATGACAGAAACATTTGAATTAAGTAGGTTAATATAGGCAACAAACTCTTGCTTACTGGAACATCCAAAGTAATCCAATTGTAATAATAGGATTTGACCACACCTACCCACGTGTGGTCAACTACAGTGCCTTGCGAAAGTATTCGGCCCCCTTGAACTTTGCGACCTTTTGCCACATTTCAGGCTTCAAACATAAAGATATAAAACTGTTTTTTTTTTGTGAAGAATCAACAACAAGTGGGACACAATCATGAAGTGGAACGACATTTATTGGATATTTCTTTTTTAACAAATCAAAAACTGAAAAATTGGGGTTGCAAAATTATTCAGCCCCTTTACTTTCAGTGCAGCAAACTCTCTCCAGAAGTTCAGTGAGGATCTCTGAATGATCCAATGTTGACCTAAATGACTAATGATGATAAATACAATCCACCTGTGTGTAATCAAGTCTCCGTATAAATGCACCTGCACTGTGATAGTCTCAGAGGTCCGTTAAAAGCGCAGAGAGCATCATGAAGAACAAGGAACACACCAGGCAGGTCCGAGATACTGTTGTGAAGAAGTTTAAAGCCGGATTTGGATACAAAAAGATTTCCCAAGCTTTAAACATCCCAAGGAGCACTGTGCAAGCGATAACATTGAAATGGAAGGAGTATCAGACCACTGCAAATCTACCAAGACCTGGCCGTCCCTCTAAACTTTCAGCTCATACAAGGAGAAGACTGATCAGAGATGCAGCCAAGAGGCCCATGATCACTCTGGATGAACTGCAGAGATCTACAGCTGAGGTGGGAGACTCTGTCCATAGGACAACAATCAGTCGTATATTGCACAAATCTGGCCTTTATGGAAGAGTGGCAAGAAGAAAGCCATTTCTTAAAGATATCCATAAAAAGTGTTGTTTAATGTTTGCCACAAGCCACCTGGGAGACACACCAAACATGTGGAAGAAGGTGCTCTGGTCAGATGAAACCAAAATTGAACTTTTTGGCAACAATGCAAAACGTTATGTTTGGCGTAAAAGCAACACAGCTGAACACACCATCCCCACTGTCAAACATGGTGGTGGCAGCATCATGGTTTGGGCCTGCTTTTCTTCAGCAGGGACAGGGAAGATGGTTAAAATTGATGGGAAGATGGATGGAGCCAAATACAGGACCATTCTGGAAGAAAACCTGATGGAGTCTGCAAAAGACCTGAGACTGGGACGGAGATTTGTCTTCCAACAAGACAATGATCCAAAACATAAAGCAAAATCTACAATGGAATGGTTCAAAAATAAACATATCCAGGTGTTAGAATGGCCAAGTCAAAGTCCAGATCTGAATCCAATCGAGAATCTGTGGAAAGAACTGAAAACTGCTGTTCACAAATGCTCTCCATCCAACCTCACTGAGCTCGAGCTGTTTTGCAAGGAGGAATGGGAAAAAATGTCAGTCTCTCGATGTGCAAAACTGATAGAGACATACCCCAAGCGACTTACAGCTGTAATCGCAGCAAAAGGTGGCACTACAAAGTTTTAACTTAAGGGGGCTGACAAATTTTGCACGCCCAATTTTTCAGTTTTTGATTTGTTAAAAAAGTTTGAAATATCCAATAAATGTCGTTCCACTTCATGATTGTGTCCCACTTGTTGTTGATTCTTCACAAAAAAATACAGTTTTATATCTTTATGTTTGAAGCCTGAAATGTGGCAAAAGGTCGCAAAGTTCAAGGGGGCCGAATACTTTCGCAAGGCACTGTATTTCATCATCGTTTTGCGCTGCTCTGAGACAAGCATGGGGTGTGGTCTTGATAAATCAATTAGATTTTTATTTTCACTGAATCTCCATTTGGGAATTGCTTAGGCTACAATTAGGGTGTGAAAATGTTAGGATTATTTTGCTCTTCACTCGCAGTTACTTAGTAGCCTACTACCGACCGGTCACGTTGTACAGCACCATATTTTCCCAATGGAAATATTGAAGGTTTCTTTATTCTTGGAATGGAAGCACCATAAAATTAATCAAATTACGCACATTTTCTTAAAATCAATCCCATATACTATGTTCTTACAAAAAAATGTTTTTTAATTCTTTAGTACAGCCAATATTAAAAACAGTCAAATGCTTCTCAAATATGCCCTCTGGTGGTCAAACTAGCACTAACTAGCATTAATGGCAAAAATGGCTGACACTTAAATAATGTGCCATGGAAATCTGCAGCAGCCCGCAAGGTGTGCTACAGTATGCCACAACTTTTAAAAGAAGAACCACAGTACTTAAAAACGGAAATCAACAAATTCTCTGCCGTTCATGCAATGGAAAGGTCAAATGCTTTACTATGTAAAAATTGTAAGTGCATGGGCGATGGAGAAAAAAAAATTGTGCAGTTGGAGATAGGGATGAGGGCTAGTGGGTCAGGGAAGGTGTGATGCAGTTGATGTTTGTACAGTATGATATCATTGTGTGTGTATCTGTGTTTTGTATTGATGATAAAATATAAAATACAATCTTATAAAAAGTAAAATGTCAACTTGCTTCAGAATCACTCCACCTAACAGTGTGGAATACAAAAGCTGAATGTTTTACACCATTACCCAAAGAGGACCTCGAAGTTTACTCCCCTACACCCCCCCCCCCCCCCCCCTCTTTCCCTCCATTCCTTACTATTGTAATGTGTAAGGAAAGAGAAAAGTGTTGGGAGCCTTGTTTTCAGCAGCTGCTGTGTGTGTGCCTGTTGAGGTTTTCCTAATTACCTCCCAAAGGAGCTCTGCTGCTGTCAGATAGAAAGAGAGCGAGAGGAATAGAGAAGAAGAGAGGGAGGGGAGAGAGCGAGAGAGAGAGAGGAGAGAAAGAGATGTGTATGCAGTCCCTCTCAGCCATGTGCTCCATGATGGCTGTCATTTCAGCTATCTTAGTATAACATGTACATCTCCAGTATGCATTTAAAAAAATATATGGGCTTCTCCAAAGAGGCTAGATCTAATGGGTCATAATATAAGCATATAAAAACTATCATCATGCCGTGTTACTGTAGTTTGTGAAATGTTTGTCAAAATCAGAATAATGGCATAACTAATTATATTTGTGGAACATATCTCTGCAGGTCATTTCAACTCCCTCCAAAGATTTTCTATGGGGTTGAGATCTGGCTAGGCCACTCCATGACCTTAAAATGCTTCTTACGAAGCCACTCCTTCGTTGCCCGGGTGGTGTGTTTGGGATCATTGTCATGCTGAAAGACCCAGCCACGTTTCATCTTCAATGCCCTTGCAGATGGAAGGATGTTTTCACTCAAAATCTCCCGATACATGGCCCCATTCATTCTTTAATTTACACGGATCAGTCGCCCTGGTCCCTTTGCAGAAAAACAGCCCCAAAGCATGATGTTTCCACCCCCATGCTTCACAGTAGGTATGGTGTTCTTTGGATGGAACTCAGCATTCTTTGTCCTCCAAACACGACGAGTTGAGTTTTTACCAAAAAGTTATATTTTGGTTTCATCTGACCATATGACATTCTCCCAATCTTCTTCTGGATCATCCAAATGCTCTCTAGCAAACTTCAGACGGGCCTGGACATGTACTGGCTTAAGCAGGGGGACACGTCTGGCACTGCAGGATTTGAGTCCCTGGCGGCGTAGTGTGTTACTGATGGTAGGCTTTGTTACTTTGGTCCCAGCTCTCTGCAGGTCATTCACTAGGTCCCCCTGTGTGGTTCTGGTATTTTTGCTCACCGTTCTTGGGATCATTTTGACCCCATGGGGTGAGATCTTGCCTGGAGCCCCAGATCGAGGGAGATTATCAGTGGTCTTGTATGTCTTCCATTTCCTAATAATTGCTCCCACAGTTGATTTCTTCAAACCAAGCTACTTAGCTATTGCAGATTCAGTCTTCCCAGCCTGGTGCAGGTCTACAATTTTGTTTCTGGTGTCCTTTGACAGCTCTTTGGTCTTGGCCATAGTGGAGTTTGGAGTGTGACTGTATGAGGTTGAAGACAGGTGTCTTTTATACTGATAACAAGTTCAAACAGGTGACATTAAATCAGGTAACGAGTGGAGGACAGAGGAGCCTAAAGAAGAAGTTACAGGTCTGTGAGAGCCAGAAATCTTGCTTGTTTGTAGGTGACCAAATACTTATTTTCCACCATCATTTGCAAATAAATTCATTAAAAATCCTACAATGTGATTTTCTGGATTTTTTTTCTCAGTCATAGTTGAAGTGTATGTACAGTACCTATAAAATTACAGGCCTCTCATCTTTTTAAGTGGGAGAACTTGCTCAATTGGTGGCTGACTAAATACTTTTTTGCCCCACTGTATGTCTGTAATAAAGCTATTTTGTAGGGAAAAACTGATTCTGATTGTCTGGGCCTGGCTCCTCAGTGGGTCGGCTCCCAAGTGGGTGGGCCTATCCCCTCCCAGACATCACCTATCCCCTCCCAGGCCCACCCATGGCTGGCGCCTTTGTCCAGTCATGTGAAACCCATAGATTAGGGCCTAATTCATTTATTTCAATTGACTGATTTACTTATATCATCTGTAACTCAGCAAAATCTTGGAAATCTTGGAAATTGTTGCTTGTTGCGTTTATATTTTTATTCAGTATACATAAATTAAATAAAATATAAAACAACAATACATATCATTAATAGACAGGTACAGAACTACTGTACATACATTTAAACAGTGAAGAGGCGACTCCGGGATGCTGGCCTTCTAGGCAGAGTTCCTTTGTCCAGTGTCTGTGTTTTTTTGCCCATTTTAATCTTTTATTTTTATTGGCCAGTCTGAGATATGGCTTTTTCTTTGCAACTCTGTCTAGAAGGCCAGCATCCCGGAGTTGCCTCTTCACTGTCAATGTTGAGACGGGTGTTTTGCGGGTACTATTTAATGAAGCTGCCAGTTGAGGACTTGAGAGGTGTCTGTTTCTCAAACAAGACACTATAATGCACTTGTCCTTTTGCTCAGATGTGCACCGGGGCCTCCCACTCCTCTTTCTATTCTGGTTAGAGCCAGTTTGCCCTGTTCTGTGAAGGGAGTAGTACACAGCGTTGCACGAGATCATCAGTTTCTTGGCAATTTCTCGCATGGAATAGACTGACACGTTTTAGAAGAAAGTTTGTTGTTTCTGGCCATTTTGAGCCTATAATCGAACTCACAAATGCCGATACTCCAGATACTCAACTAGTCTAAAGAAGGCCAGTTTTATTGCTTCTTTAACTTCTTTGGGACTGGGGGCAGTATTGAGTAGCTTGGATGAATAAACTGCCTGCTACTCAGGCCCAGTTGCTAATATATGCATATTATTAGTACATTTAGATAGAAAACACTCTGAAGTTTCTAAAACTGTTTGGGTGATGTCTGTGAGTATAACATAACAAAAACCTGATAAAAAATCCAACCAGGAAGTGGGAAATCTGAGGTTTGTAGTTTTTCAAGTCATTGCATATCGAATATACAGTGTCTACAGATCATATTGCACTTTCTGAGGCTTTCACTATATGTCAACAGTCTTTAGAACCTTGTTTGATGCTTCTACTGTGAAGGAGGGGGGAATGAGAGCTGAATGAGTTAGGGCTCTGCCAGAGTGCTATGAGCTGATCACGCGCGTTCACCTGAGAGCGACCTGCATTCCATCGCATTTCTACAAACAAAGGAATTCTCAGAGTGGAACATTATTGAAGATTTATGTTAACTTCTGTAGGGTAGGGGGCAGCATTTGGGATTTTGGATTAAAAGCATGCCCAAAGTAAACTGCCTTCTACTCAGGCCCAGAAGAAAGGATTTGGATAGAAAACACTCTAAAGTTTCCAAAACTGTTAAAATAATGTCTGTGAGTATAACAGAACTTATTTGGCAGGCAAAAACCTGAGAAAAATCCATTCAGGAAGTAGGATTTGTTTTGTTGTTGTAGTTTTCTATTCAATTCCATTACAGTATCCATTGACTTAGGACTCAAATTGCAGTTCCTATGCCTTCCACTAGATGTCAACAGTCTTTAGAAATTGTTTCAGGCTTGTATTCTGATAAATGAGGGAGTAAGAGCAGTCTGAATGAGTGGACCCTGCCGTGTCACAGAGCTTTTTCATGCGCACGACCAGAGAGAGTGCCTTTCTTGTTTACCTTTTATATTGACGATGTTATTGTTCGGTTGAAATATTATAGATCATTTAGGCTAAAAACAACCTGAGGATTGAATCTAAACATCGTTTGACAGTTTCTATGAACTTTATGGATACAATTTGGATTTTTTTGTCTGCCTTTTGTGACTGCGTTTGAGACTGTGGATTACTGAAGAAAACGGCAAAACAAAACTGAGGTTTTTGGATATAAAGAGAGACTTTATCGAACAAAAGCAACATTTATTGAATAAATTAATGTCTTCTGAGTGCAAACATATGAAAATCATCAAAGATAAGGGATTCATTTTATCTCTATTTCTGAGTTTTGTAACGCTTCTGCTTGGCTGGTTACGTTCTCAAATAATTGTAAGGTATGCTTTCAACGTAAAGCATTTTTTAAATCTGACACCGTGGTTGAATTCACAAGAAGTTCATCTTTAATTTAACCTCTTGGGGATAGGGGGCAGCATTTTCACTTTTGGATAAATAGCGTGCCCAATTTCAACTTCCTGCTACGAATATAAGATATGCATATTATTAGTAGATTTGGATAGAAAACACTCTGTTCGGCGAGTTCTCGTTGGCAAACAAACTGGTTTTCAGTTCCTACCGCTTCAACTGGATGTCACCAGTCTTTGGAATTTGGTTGAGGTTATTCATTTGTGCAATGAAGAAGTAGGCCAACTAGGAACTGGGTAACACTGTTGAGAGTTGCGCAAGATGTGAAAAGTAACGTTGGTTTGTTGTCTTCCTGTATTGAACACAGACAGACCCATATTCAATTTGATCGATTATTAACGTTTAAAAATACCTAAAGTTGTATTACAAAAGTAGTTTGAAATATTTTGGCAAAGTTTATAGGCAACTTTTGAAATATTTTGTAGTGACGTTGGTTAATCACCCTGTTGCAAGAGCACATTTCTCACTGGCTGTCCACTGGTTTAAAAAACTATGTTTGATAGGTAGCTTAAACTTCTTGAATTCAACCATTATTGGGTTCAAATACACATTTAGATTTGTGACAGCCATCCACAACAACCACAATCTGTAAGGCGCAAATAGCTAAATGAGAGAGCAGCAGATAACAATAATAAGCGATATCCGTATCGACGTAGACTACAACACTGCTGTCACCCTTACCTCCACGCGTTTATTCAAGTTGGATAAACAAAAGCCTATTCCAGCTCTTTTCCCACGATCCATCAAACACATTTGATGTGTCATCATAGTGGTCTCTGACTTGTGGTCAGACTCGCTCAGGTGGAACAAATTTAAACTTGCGCCTTTTTTCAATGCTGATTTGAATGTCATTGAGAAAACAGAGAAGTGTCAAAGATTTTTTTCGCAACCATCCTTTCTGAATTTAAAAGTAATCTTCACGTTTTTCAAAAGTATCTGTAATCTGATTACAATATTTTTGCTGGTAACGTAACGGATTACAGTTACTGTTTTTTTATTTTTTTATTTTTTACAGTTATCCATTACTCCCCAACTTTAGAAATGCCTCAGTGCTAGCAAAACAGTCCGTAGCTCTAGGTAATTGATATGCAGCGCCCTTCGCACTGTTGACCAAATCTCCCATTCCGAGTAGCCCACACACAGTGCTCCCCATCCCAGTAAGGATGTGTCAGTCGATCACCCTGCGGAACACTTCCCCGCCCATACGAACCTCCTATAACAGCAATCGCAGCCCCCTCCAAGGGGTCAACGCCCTTAGGAGTTGGAGAGATGCGTCCAAATGAGTAGCAATCACCCAGCGCTGAAACAGAAGGGGCAACAGAAGTCCCAGAGGCATCACAGCTATCATATAGGCTATCAGACCCAATAACCGCAGGCACAAGCGAAAAGGCAACCAATGCCCCAGCTGAATCCGTGCCAGACAGAGCAGGAATGCATCCCTCCTCTGTTGGGACAAAAACGCATGATTCAGAACGAGGCTTTGAAACGAGGCTTAGAAACTGAATGCGCTTAGCTGGAGTCAAACAACTTTTCTTGTGATTCACTATGAACCCCAGAGACTGAATATGGGAAACCAGCGTGGAATTGTGGAACTCCACCTGTTCCCTCGACTCCGCTAAGACCAGCCAATCATCCAGATAATAGTCTGATCCCCTGGCACTGCACCACAGAAAATGTGCAGGGAGACAGGGAGAGCCCAAAAAGCAGGACCATAAACTCATAGGCCACACCCTTGAAAAGATCCCTCCGAAACATCCTGTGGGGAGAATGTAGAGCCACACGAAAATACACATCCTTCAGATCTATGGACAGAAACCAATTGTTGGCACGCACCGACTGCAATAGCCGGCGAAGTGTGAGCATTTTTAACTTGCAAACCTTGAGGTGCTTGTTTAAAACACGCAAGTGCAGTAAAGGACGCAATGTTTCAGTGCTCTTGGGAACTGAGAACTACTGGCTGTAATAACTACTCTGTACTGAAAAAAGGACCACCCGAATGGCCTGCTTTTGAAAATAGCACACTGCAAGTCTCCCATACATTATCTCCTGAAGGGGCAGAGGGCCACCATGAGGACTGGGATAATTAGGTGTTTTTTTATGGTTGTTTTCATATCCAACACTCTTGACAACTGTGTGTCAGTGTGGGTAAGGAACTGTGTTTATTATTCCCACACCTTGACGATAACGCACTCTCAATACCACTGAACACAGAGGGACTTTGGGTAGAAAGAATTTGCTTTCATGGTACAGCTGTTCTGATACCCGGTCCATACTGGGTTTGGGGACTTCGGCAACCACTAACTTGCCCCCACTGTTGCCACAGTAAATGCTTGGGGCTTCCCGGGCTCCAGGGTCTTATTCCATTCCTGCAGCAAATCAATATGTTACATCTGCAGCATTGTGACAACATTTAACTACCAGATCACCACACCCTTAGGCTAGTACACTTTGCCTAGCTGATCCGCCAAGAACCGGCACAGTTTATTCAGATGCACCATGCTAGGATTAGCCCCTTGTTAGCCTCAGGGTCTAAGTAACACTCCGGCGTGCAAATGAGCTCCGCCTCCTCCATACCTTCTACATTCATGAACTCTCCATAACCTGGTAGCACCAGCCTGGCTGAATGAGGGGAATCCCAGGTCGCCTTTAGCACATCGGGTGAAATCTTTAAAACAGTGGTTAGCAACACCTCACCACTGCTGGGACAGGAGGTAAATACCAATCCTGGAGGAACTTGGTTGCGGGGGAGAATACGGCCCTATGACAGAGATCCATCTTCCCCGCTAAATCCAAAGCCGGGGTCTAGGCTGCCCCAGACTGATGTAATGTAATTAATACTCTGAAGACCCTCCAGAGCCAACCAGGGATAGTATATCATCCCTGGAATCCGGACTCTAAACACTTTCAGAGAAACTGGAATGAGATGGTTAGCCTTTTTGAACTTACTCTTACCACTGGCCACAGACTACACTAGCAGAGCAGAAAGTAGTGGGTTTTCAGAAAATACTAATCCTACCCAAGCAAGGAAGCATTAGCTACACAAGTAGAGCAGAAAGTAGTTAGCAAACACAAAAGCAGGTATCAAGACCCAAAACTCGCAACATCTAGGGGACAAGTACTCTGTCCCCACTGACACCTAAGTCAGATCCGAATATTATAGTCTTCTTGTGCTGGAAAAGTTTATAAATTGCGTGACAAGTTCTTCCTTCAGGTGAGCTAAAGAGAGAAGAATTTAGGAAATTAATCTACCTGGCGTGTCAGATTTCAAAAAAGCTTTTCGGTGAAAGCTATCCAAGCATATATGTAAGGACATCTCTCTCAGACAGACAAAACATTACAAACAGCTAGCAGCAAAGTAGATTGGTCACGAAAGTCAGAAAAGCAATAAAATGAATCGCTTACCTTTGATGATCTTCGGATGTTTGCACTCACGAGACTCCCAGTTACACAATAAATGTAATAAATGTTTTTTATTATCATTCCATAGGTTGTTTTTACAATAAACAATCAATAATATTTCAACCGGACCATAGCTTCTTCAATAGGAGAGAGAGAGAACATGTCTGCTCCAAGCTGCTCGTGCATGAAATACCCTGCTGGCACTCAGCCATCCACTGACGCGATATGATCTTTCTCGCTCATTTTTAAGAATAAAAGCCTGAAACTATCTCTAAAGACAGTTCAGTCTATGTGGAAGCCATAGGAAGAGGAATCTGGTTGATATCCCTTTAAATGGAGGGAAGGCATGCAATAAAACAGGGAGCTTTCAAAATAGAAGGCACTTCCTCTTTGGATGTGTAGGTGTAGGAAATCTCTTTCCTGTGGACTGCTTAGGCCTGGGTGGTCCATTGTTTGTGCCACCCAAACAGAGAAGCGAGGCGAGAAGCAGAAGAATAATATGAAAATCAGTTCTGAAAAATCTCAAGGCAAATTTCAGCTTTGTAAATTCACTCATGGAAATGAAATGGGCCCTATTTATTTATTTTTGTCAGGGTTACTACATTGGTGGCGTATTATTTCTCCGGGCCCCTTGCAGCCGGCATTAGTAAATGTGTGCTGACAGCAGAGGTTACCTTGAGCCAGCCGCTGGACCCGGGGGCTGTATGTCTTCATTTACCCTAGTATCTGCAGATGCCAGGAAAAGGGGAAAGTTATTTTCTGTGCCTGGCCCGCGGGGAAAACTGAGGCTAATGATCTTGGCCATGTTGATTGTTACCTTGCTCCTAGAATATCGGTGCTTTTAGAGGAGCTGCATGAGTGTATAGAGAGAGAGAGAGACAGAAAGGACAGAAAGAGAGAGATTGAGAGCGAGGGGGGAGGCACACTGGCCCACCGCTAGGGTCGACACTTCTGAACTCTGGTAGCCCAGAGAGGTCAGGCCACTCTGTGATTGCTCTGCACCTATGGGTGCCCCTATTAATCATCTGTCTGACTGCTATATGGATAGACTTGAGATCACGCTTTACATGAAGGTAACATGTAGTTACAGTGGTTCCTCCTTTAAAAGTTTTGTCATACTGTGTCGCACCTTGCGTGCTGCCGCAGCATTCTGTGGCACGTCATTTAATTGTCAGACATTTTTTCTGTTACTGCAAGTTATTGCTAGTTTGACCACCAGAGGGCATCTGTGAGAAGCATTTGATTGTATTCCGTATTTTCATTACCAGAGAATTTAAAACATTTTTTGTAATAACATAGTATATGGGGTTTATTTTAAGAAATGTGGCTTAATTAATTTTATTATTATTATGGTGTTTCTATTCAGAGAAAAACAAAACCCTCGTTAGGATGGAATGGAAAACGTGACGTCGGGAGTAGGCTACAGGATTGGAGGATTCTAAATTGCTTGCCTTCATTAGACAACTTTGTTTCAATATTTCTGTAAATCAGTGATATTTATTCCCATAGTAATTCGTTATGGATCCATAACTAAATCAACACCTGCATTCTGAAAGTGTTTTTTTTATCCTTTTTTATTAACGAAATGTGTTTATTTGTTTATTAGGCAACTGTCCAGTCTACAATACATACTGTAGTAAACATGGGAAAGTGCCTAATTCATTATCATTAAATGCTTACTTACAAACCCTTAACCAACAATGCTGTTGAAGAAATATGGCTTCAGGTTATTCTGCCTTACCTTAAGCCCATTCTTGTGGGAAGCTGCTATAGACCACCAAGTGCTAACAGTCAGTATCTGGATAACGTGTGAAAATCTTGATAATGTATGTAATATCACCTGAGAGGTATGTTTTCTGGGTGATTTAAATATTGACTGTCTTTCATCAAGCTGCCCACTCAAGAAAAAGCTTCAAACAGTAACCAGTGCCTGCAACCTGGTTCAGGTTATCAGTCAACCTACCAGGGTAGTTACAAACAGCACAGGAATGAAATCATCAACATGTACTGATCACATCTTTATTGATGCTGCAGAAATGTGCTTGAAAGCAGTTTCCAGATCTATCAGATGTAGAGTTCACAATATAGTAGCCATATCTAGGAAAGCCACATTTCCAAAGGCTGGGCCTAATATAGTGTAGAAGAGGTCATACAATAAGTTTTGTAGTGATTCCTATGTTGATGATATTTGCTGGTCTATGGTGTGTAATGAGGAGCAACCAGACACTGCACTTGATGCATTTATGAAATTGCCTATCCCAGTTACTAATGAGCACGCACCCATTAAGAAAATGATTGTAAAAAAAATGTAAATCCCTGTGGATTGATGAGGAATTGAAAAGTCTGTCTGCACAACCGATAGGCAAACGTACTGCAAATTGAGAAATCATGTGACTAAACTGAATAAAAATACATGGAAACTACACTATGAAACAAAGATAAATGACAAAGAATGATAGTAAAAAGCTTTGGAGCACCTTAAATGAAATTTGGGGAAAAAGGCAAACTCCATCATTAATTGAATCAGATGGCTCATTCATCACAAAACCAACTGATATTGCCAACTACTTAAATAACTTTTTCATTGGCAAGATTAGCTAATTTAGCATGACATGCCAGCAACAAACGCGGACACTACACATCCAAGTATATATGACCAGATTATGAAAGATAAGAATTGTAATATTGAATTCCGTAAAGTGAGTGTGTAAGAGGTGAAAAAAGTATTGTTGTCTATAAACAATGACAAGCCACATGGGACTGACAACTTGGAAAATTACTGAGGATAATAACGGACGATATTGCCACATCTTCAATTTAAGCCTACTAGAAAGTGTGTGCCCTTCCCTGGAGGGAAGCAAAAGTCATTCCACTACCTAAGAATTGTAAAAAAAACTAACTTTACTGGCTAAAATAGCTCACCAATCAGCCTGTTACCAACCCTTAGTAAAATATTAGATACAATGCTATTTTACAGTAAACAAATTGACAACAGACGTGCAGCACGCTCACAGGGAAGGACATTCAACTAGCACAGCACTTACACAAATAACGGCTGAGAGAAAATGAAAATAAAAAGATTATTGGGGCTGTTTTGACATTTTTGATCATAGTCTGCTTCTGGAAAAACATGTGTTTTATTGTAGATAAAGAGTTACCTGTCTAACAGAGGGTGTTCTTTAATGGAAGCCTCTCCAACATAATCCAGGTCGAAACAGGAATTCCCCAGGGCAGCTGTCTAGGCCACTTACTTTTTTCAATCTTTACTAACGATATGCCACTGGCGTTGTCACATCTGCTCCTGCAACACCCTCTACTGCTCATCCTATGTCTCCTTGACCTGCCGCCACTCCCCCAGTACTCTGTCCTGCCACTTCGTAATCTCTGCTCAGTCAGTCTACGTTTCTATCCATTTGTTTCTATTCAGATCCTGTTATCCTGTTGTGCCTGTTTTCCTTGCCTGACACTCTTTTCCAATCCGCTACAGTTCTGCCTGCTCTGACTCTGAAGCCCTGTCTCTCGTCCCACTCCTCGTCATCCTGTTACTCTGTCTTGGATTCCCCACTCTACTACTCCCTTGGATTCCCCTCCGGACCTGCTTACCCTGTCTCAACCCCTCTCGCCTCAGCCTCTGCTCCTGGTTTCCAGCAACCCGCCCGAGCTTTCCCTGACCTGCATTCCATTTCCCCGTGTTTCAATAAATAACTTGGTTATTTCATCCCAGTCTCCTTGTCTGAGTCTGCTCTTGGGTTGCACTCCGCGTAACAAGCTTTGAGTAAAGCCAGTGTGTCTATGCATGAGGATGACTCAACACTATACACGTTAGCTACTACAGCAACTGAAATTACTGCAACACTTAACAACGACCTGCAGTTAGTTTCAGAATGGGTGGCAAGAATAAATTAGTCCTAAAAGTTTCAAATGTTCTTCGGCTTGCAATCCTCCCCCTTTTTCCATAAATCAAATAAATAAATCAAATCAAATTTTATTTGTCACATACACGTGGTTAGCAGATGTTAATGCGAGTGTAGCGAAATGCTTGTGCTTTTAGTTCCGACAATGCAGTAATAACCAACGAGTAATCTAACTAACAATTCCCAAAAATCCTGGTCCTTATACACACAAGTGTAAAGGGATAAAGAATATGCACATAAAGATATGTGAATGAGTGATGGTACAGAACGGCATAGGCAAGATGCAGTAGATGGTATCGAGAACAGTATATACATATGAGATGAGTATGTAAACAAAGTGGCATAGTTTAAAGTGGCTAGTGATACATGTATTACATAAAGATGCAGTAGATGATAGAGTACAGTTTATACGTAGACATATGAGATGAATAATGTAGGGTATGTAAACATTATATTAAGTAGCATTGTTTAAAGTGGCTAGTGATATATTTTACATCAATTCCCATTATTAAAGTGGCTGGAGTTGAGTCAGTGTGTTGGCAGCAGCCACTCAATGTTAGTGGTGGCTGTTTAACAGTCTTATGGCCTTGAGATAGAAGCTGTTTTTCAGTCTCTCGGTCCCAGCTTTGATGCACCTGTACTGACCTCGCCTTCTGGATGATAGCGGGGTGAACAGGCAGTGGCTCGGGTGGTTGTTGTCCTTGATGATCTTTATGGCCTTCCTGTGACATCGGGTGGTCCTGGAGGGCAGGTATACTCTGTTCTCAATATACTCTGTCTGTCTGCACACACTTGTTTTGTTGACGTTGAGTGTGAGGTTATTTTCCCGACACCACACTCCGAGGGCCCTCACCTCCTCCCTGTAGGCAGTCTCGTCGTTGTTGGTAATCAAGCCTACCACTGTTGTGTCGTCCGCAAACTTGATGATTGAGTTGGAGGCGTGGGTGAACACGGAGTACAGGAGAGGGCTCAGAACGCACCCTTGTGGGGCCCCAGTGTTGAGGATCAGCGGGGTGGAGATGTTGTTACCTACCCTCACCACCTGGGGGCGGCCCGTCAGGAAGTCCAGTACCCAGTTGCACAGGGCGGGGTCGAGACCCAGGGTCTCGAGCTTGATGACGAGTTTGGAGGGTACTATGGTGTTAAATGCTGAGCTGTAGTCGATGAACAGCATTCTCACATAGGTATTCCTCTTGTCCAGATGGGTTAGGGCAGTGTGGTTGAGATTGCATCATCTGTGGACCTATTTGGGCGGTAAGCAAATTGGAGTGGGTCTAGGGTGTCAGGTAGGGTGGAGGTGATATGGTCCTTGACTAGTCTCTCAAAGCACTTCATGATGACGGAAGTGAGTGCTACGGGGCGGTAGTCGTTTAGCTCAGTTACCTTAGCTTTCTTGGGAACAGGAACAATGGTGGCCCTCTTGAAGCATGTGGGAACAGCAGACTGGGATAGGGATTGATTGAATATGTCCATAAACACACCAGCCAGCTGGTCTGCGCATGCTCTGAGGGCGCGGCTGGGGATGCCGTCTGGGCCTGCAGCCTTGCGAGGGTTAACACATTTAAATGTTTTACTCACCTCGGCTGCAGTGAAGGAGAGTCCGCATGTTTTGGTTGCGGGCCGTGTCAGTGGCACTGTATTGTCCTCAAAGCGGGCAAAAAAGTTATTTAGTCTGTCTGGGGGGAAACGGGATCCTGGTCCGTAACTGGGCTGGTTTTCTTTTTGTAATCCGTGATTGACTGTAGACCCTGCCACATACCTCTTGTGTCTGAGCCGTTGAATTGCGATTCTACTTTGTCTCTATATTGACGCTTAGCTTGTTTGATTGCCTTGCGGAGGGAATAGCTACACTGTTTGTATTCGGTCATGTTTCCGGTCACCTTGCCCTGATTAAAAGCAGTGGTTTGCGCTTTCAGTTTCACGCGAATGCTGCCATCAATCCACGGTTTCTGGTTTGGGAATGTTTTAATCGTTGCTATGGGAATGACATCTTCAACGCAAGTTCTAATGAACTCGCTCACCGAATCAGCGTATTCGTCAATGTTGTTGTCTGACGCAATACGAAACATATCCCAGTCCACGTGATGGAAGCAGTCTTGGAGTGTGGAATCAGATTGGTCGGACCAGCGTTGAACAGACCTCAGCGCGGGAGCTTCTTGTTTTAGTTTCTGTTTGTAGGCAGGGAGCATTATGGTCATGATGGCCAAACAGTACTATTTTTGTTTCATCAGACCAGAGGACATTTCTCCAAAAATTACGATCTTTGTCCCCATGTGCAGTTCCAATCTGTAGTCTGGCTTTTTTATGGCGGTTTTGGAGCAGTGGCTTCTTCCTTGCTGAGCGGCCTTTTAGGTTATGTGGATATAGTTACTTTTGTACCTGTTTCCTCCAGCATCTTCACAGGGTCTTTTGCTGTTCTGGGATTGATTTGCACCTTTCTCACCAAAGTACTTTCATCTCTAGGAGACGGAACGCGTCTCCTTCCTGAGCGGTGTGATGGCTGTGTGATCCCATGGTGTTTATACTTGCATACTATTGTTTTATTGTTTGTACAGATGAATGTGGTACCTTCAGGCGTTTGGAAATTGCTTCCAAGGATGAACCAGACTTGTGGAGGTCTACAAATTTTTACTGAGGTCTTGGCTGATTTCTTTTGATTTTCCCATGATGTCAATCAAGGAGGCACTGAGTTTGAAGGTAGGCCTTGAAATACATCCACAGGTACACATCCAATTGACTCAAATGGTACACCTCCAATTGACTCAAGGTTCTAAAGACTGTTGACATCTAGTGGAAGCCTTATGAAGTGCATTCGGACCAAAATCTTGGATAGGCAAAAGGTTGAAAAACTACAAACCTCAGATTTCCAACTTCCTGGTTGGATTTTTTCTCAGGTTTTTGCCTGGCATATGAGTTCTGTTATACTCACAGATATCATTCAAACAGGTTTAGAAACATCAGAGTGTTTTCTATCCAGATCCACTAATAATATGCATATCTTAACTTGTTGGGGACAGGGGGCAGTATTTTCACTTTGGATGAATTGCGTGCCCATAGTGAACTGCATCCTACTCAGTCCTAGATTGCTAATATATGCATAGTATTACTATTGGATAGAAAACACTCTGAAGTTTCTAAAACTGTTTGAATTATGTCTGTGAGTATAACAGAACTCATAGGGCAGGCAATCTTCCAAACAAGAAGTGAAATTCTGAATGTGGTCAAATTTGACGTCATCGCCCCTTCCTTTCCAAACAACGTGGAATGGAGCTTCTGGTGTGAACTTTGACCGAATGGGAGGGGAAATAGTCACGGTCTTGGCAGAATGCAATTTCCCTGTGGCGCATTTCTCTGTGGGTGCCACCGTCGTTCCATTTTTCTGCAGATCAAAACGTATGATCCGGTTGGAACATTATTGGATATATATGAAAATTAAATTCTGAAGATTGATTCTCTACTTAGTTTGACCAGTTTACTCGACCTGGAATATATATTGTTGAAGTTTTCGTGCGATTTGTCCTGGACCAGCGTCAGCTTTTGGGCACGTGAGCTGAAAGTGCTAGCAAATGCAGCTAATTGGACACTAGTATTGGACATTATGGAACAAAACAATGATTTATTGTGGAACTAGGACTCCATGCACTGCATTCTGATGAAAGATCATCAAAGGTAAGGGAATATTTATGATGTAATTTCGTATTTCTGTTGACTCCAACATAACGGAGAAATACTTTTACGTCTGAGCGCTGTCTCAGATTATTGCATGGTAGGATTTTTTCGTAATGTTTAAAAAAAATCTGACACAGCGGTTGCATTAAGAACCAGTGTATCTTTAACCTGTCTACGATACTGGTTCCCAATTGGGGATCAACCCTCCCACGTTCAGCTGAAACGGTGGCGCATGGAACGCAAAAATATTCTTAAAAATATTTAACCTCCACACATTAACAAGTCCAATAGCTCAAATGAAAGATAAACACCTTGTTCATCTAGCCAGCGAGTCAGATTTCTAAAATGTTTTACGGCGAAAACATAGCACATATATATGTAAAACCACCACCAGACACAGCTCATTTCAATAGCCAAAACATGCAATCAACAAACGCAGGATTAAAAAATAAATCGCTCACTAACCTTTTGAAAATCTTCATCAGATGACAGTAATATGACATATTACACAGTACATATATTTTTTTCTCAATAATATGCCATTTATATCCATAAATGTCCATTTACAGTGAGTTCACCTTCAGAAATTACTCAAAAATGCCCGCAGGAAATCTATGTAGCGCGGCAAGATAACGTAAATAGACATCATAAACTTTGACTAAATATACATGTTCTACATATAGTTAGAAAGATACACTGCTTCTTTATGCAACCGCTGTGTTAGATTTATTTTTAACGTTACAGAAATCGCACACTATTCCATATGCTGAGACAGCGCTCAGTTCCAAGCTACATTTCCACGTAATGTTGGAGTCAACAGAAACACAGATTTAAGCATAAATATTCCCTTACCTTCGATGGTCTTCGTTCAGAATGTTCTGGAAGGCTTCATACTTACCCAATACATCGTTTGGTTTCAAGTCTTGCGTCTTTGTATTAGCTACTGCTAATAACATCAGCTGAAATGCACCCAAAACGTCCTCTGGTCCGGAAAAGTTGCGCATCAAAACTTCAAAATTACACATATGTCGACTAAACAGGTCAAACTAAGTGCAGAAGCAAGCTTTATGATGTTTTAGACACGCAAAACAAACTTCAATTCAATCGGCCATCGTCTGCCCTTCTCTTGAGTGCTGGAACAAAGGAATGGCTGGGACCAATTCGCGCCCATACGCACAGCCTATTCTCTCGTGGCACGCACTAATTTCACTCCCATAGGGTCAATTCTCGCGGGATTTGAACGATTCAAAGCTCTAATGAAAGAGGACATCTTGTGGAAGAGATAGAAAGTGTCCCCAGAATCATAACTGGTTGGGAAGGGTGGGGGCCATGACGTCAAAGTTGCTCCAACTTTCATGGCCACAAAAACTAGTTTGGAAGAATGCCTGCCCTGTGAGTTATGCTATACTTACAGACATAATTCCAACGGTTTTAGAATCTTTAGAGTGTTTTCTATCCAACAATAATAATTTTTATTTGCATATATTAGCAATTTTTGACAGATTTTTTTTCCAGTTTTTCTGAACATGGCGTCAATGTAAACCGAGATTTGTGGATATAAATATGCATATTATCGAACAAAACATAAATGTATTGTGTAACATGTCATATGAGTGTCATCGGATGAAGATTTTCAAAAGGTTAGTGATTCATTTAATCTCTAATCCTGCTTTTGTGACTATCTTTGGCTGGACTAAATGGCTGTGTTTTTCCTTTGATTTGGTGGTGGTCTAACATGAATATATGTTGTGTTTTCGCTGTAAAACATTTTAAAAATCGGACATGATGGGTAGATGAACAAGATGTTTATCTTTCATTTGCTATATTGGACTTGTTAATGTGTGAAAGTTAATTATTTCTAAAAAAAATTGAATTCCCTGCGCCACCTTTTCAGCTGAATGTGGGGGTGGAGTTCCCCTCGGGGATCGCCTTGCCATAACAGGTTTTAACTTCCTGCTACTCAAGCCCAGAAGCTTACTCTGGGCACCTTATTCATCCAAGCTACTCAATACTGCCCCCAGCCGTAAGAAGTTAACTTGTCAGCTCGAGGATTCGATCATGGAACCTTTCAGTTACTAGTCCAACACTCTAACAACTAGGCTACATGCCCACCCCACTTGCATACACACACATGCTAACATCCGCACTATACACACACGTACACATGGATTGTGTTTTGTAGATACGTGGAAATGGAGTATGGACCTGAGGGCAAACACTTTAGTGTTGTGAATTCTGTATTGGATGTATTGTACGGTTTTAAAATTGTATACCTGTCACGACTTCCGCCGAAGTCGGTCCCTCTCCTTGTTCTGGCGGCGTTCGGCGGTCGACGTCAACGGCCTTCTATCCATCGCCGATCCACTTTTCATTTTCCATTTGTTTTGTCTTACACACCTTGTTTCAAACCCCCAATTACCTGTTCATTATTTATCCCTCTGTTCCCCCATGTTTGTTTGTTTGAGTGATTGTTTCTATCTAGGAAGGTCCGTTATTGTGGGCTCTGTTTTTGTATTGCATTTATATATATGTTGTGTAAAGTACATTTATTTACTCATGTCTGCTGTCCTGCGCCTGACTCCTATACACCAGCTACACACAAACTTCCTTACAATAACTTCTTTAATTTTGCTGGACTTAGGGAAGAGTAGCTGCTGCTTTGGCATGTGGATCCATAATCTTTACAAATACAAATGCAGTTCAATAAATAGATAAAATATTATTTAAATAAACTAAAGTAAAAAAATAAATAGAACAATAACGTGTATTGTTGGACTGTGTTAAACTTGGAACATTGCTATCCTAGAGACTGGTTTTTACATCAGGAGTTAATGGTTATCTGTAGGAGCCAGATGGCTTTGGAATGTGCTGGGTGGACAGGAGGAAGTCACAGGATTGCTATAGGGGATATGGATGGACATCTGTGGATTAGGCAAATGAGGGGTTGAGGTCAGGTCAGATCCCCTTAAGGGAGAAATTTGGGTTTATTACCCTATTACTTCAGCTTCCTGTCGAATCATAATAGATGTAAGCATTGGAGAGAAGGAGGAGTGCCTAAATTGGAGTATATAGGCTTGTGGTGGTGGAATTATGTTTTGTTTAATGCAGCTGTATTGATCCCCTGGGAATAATAAAACTTGGTTAAGCTTTCATAGTGTCCTTATTTACCCTGAGAATTAGAACCTAACACTATACAGTGGGTTCCAAAATTACTGGCACCCCTGACTGGCAATGCACAAACAATCATTTAAAAAATATAAACAATATAATTATAGAGAAACTCAAAATACCAACATGCGAGAAATACTGTACTTTTTTAATGTTTCAATGGAACCCACTAAAATCATAAAATTATTTAATACAAAATATATTTCACCAAAATCAAGGTTTCATATTTATTGGCACTCCTCATTTAGTACTTAGTGCCACCACCTCTGACAAGGATAACAGCATGGTCTTTTCCTGTAATGTTTGACAAGGTTAAGGAACACATTTGGAGGGATTTTGGACCATTCCTCTATACAGATCCTTTTAAAATCCTTCACATTCTTGGGTTTGCGCTTATCAACTGCCCTCTTCCACTCAGCCCACAGTTTTTTGATTGGATTGAGGTCCAGCGACTGAGATGACCATGGCAGAACATTGATTTTGTTGTCACAGAACCATTTCTGTGTGGATCTTGAGGTATGTTTTGGGTCATTGTCTTGTTGGAAAGTCCACATACGGCCAAGATCATGCCTTCTGGCAGAGGCAACCAGATTGTCAGCCAAAATTGCCTGGCACTTGGTGGAATTCATTATGTCATCAGTCTTAACCAGTGCCCCTGAACCTCTGGAATTAAAACAGCCCCAAAACATCAATGAGCCACCACCATATTTCACCTTGAGTATGAGGTGCAGGTACCGAGTCAATGTGCGGGGGTACAGGTTAGTCGAGGTAATTTATACATGTAGGTAAGGGTAAAGTGACTATGCATAGATAATAAACAGCGAGTAGCAGCAGTGTAAAAACAAAGGGGTTAACCTCGCTGCACACAGAAATTCGACAACATACGATGATCGCTACATAAATAGTCATATTAAACATTCATGAAAATACAAGTGTCTCACATGTTTCGAAAGCCTAGAATCTTGCTAATCCATCTGCGTTGTCACATTTAGTTAAAACCTGTTAAGTCTACCCCCTCCTTTTTCGAACATTCTGTTAAAAATCGCGCAACATTTCAGCGTCCTGCTACTCATGCCAGGAATATAGTATATGCATATGATTAGTATGTGTGGATAGAAAACACTCTGAAGTTTCTAAAACTGGTTAAATCACGGCTGTGACTGTAACGAAGCATGTGTTTCATCGAAAAGCGCAAGAAAAACTGGTCACTGAAAACTGAAAAAAATATCCATGCGCCACTTGCATGTATTGTTTAAGGGGCACCAAATTAAATAGGGCGGAGATTGCAATTCCTACAGCTTCCACACGATGTAGCCAAAAACGTAATTTTCATTGACAAAAATTCTTTGTGTCATGACAAATAGATCCTTCATTCCGTCCAGCATACAGCAATCGATTTTGGAAAAGAGAAAAAGGGACATTGTTTTCTTGAGTAGCTGCTATTGAATACAGATCGCCCAGTGATCAATTTGATCACTTATTAACGTTTACAAATATCTAAAGTTGGGTTACAAAAGTAGGTTGAAGTGTTTTGTCAAAGAATATAGGCAACTTATATAATTTTTAAAAATTATGTTGCGTGTTGGAAGAGAGCTTTTTTCCTGACCCAGACAGGCTATACAAATGGATATTTTGGGCATACATGGACGGATTTAATCGGGAAAAAGACCCAATTGTGATGTTAATGGAACATATAGGAGTGCCAACAAAGAATATATCATCAAAGGTAATGAATGTTTTATATTTTATTTCTGCGTTTTGTGTAGCGCCGGCTACGCTAATTATTTTGTTTACGTCCCCTTCAGGTATATTGGGGTGTTACATGCTATCAGATAATAGCTTCTCATGCTTTCGCCAAAAAGCATTTTAAAAATCTGACTTGTTGGCTAGATTCACAACGAGTGTAGCTTTAATTCTATACCCTGCATGTGTGTTTTAATGAACGTTTGAGTTTTAACGAGTACCTTTAGCATTTAGCATAGCGCATTTGCATTTCCAGGTGCCTAGTTGAGACGTCTGCGTCTCAAGTAGGATCAACAGGTTAAGGATTTACTGCGAAAGAATACAATGCGATTATCTGAGGATGGAGCCCCATAAAAAACAACTATTTCAACCAGCACAGGCGTAACAAAATCACAAACTGCAATAAAATAAATTGTTTACCTTTGGCGATCTTCCTCTGTTTGCAATCCCAATGGTCATTGTTACACAATGAATGGTCTTTTGTTTGATAAAATTCATTTTTAAAGCCTAACACAAAACATTTTTTTAACCGCTTGTGTCGTGAATTCTGTCTCATTCCATTTTTGGCGACACATTCGAGGTAAATACACACACAAAACGTGACTTTTCCAGTCATGTTTGCTTTCATTGCAATCAACTGGTTTGTTTGTAACACAACCAAACCTGATGGGTCATTTCACGGGACGTATTGACTGAAAGAAACCGATTTGAAGACAACAAGTCATGACAACAAGTCATGACATCATTGTGCACCAATGATAAGACCGCTGTTTTGTTGATTGACTGTATTTTAACCCAATGACCACTGATCGTCTTGAAATCTAGCTGGGTAGATAGCCAATGAGCTGAGGTAAACAGCAATATGTAATGTTTATGTGTTGGAAGACCAACCCATGTAGTAAACTCCGGCGTAAAGAGGTTCATTCGCCATTGACGATTCATACCGGAAGGAGCAACGCATGTTACGCACAGCATCGTTTTGGTGAAGCGCATATTCAGCTGTTTATATATCAAACAGTATGGCGACAGCTAAATCTAAGTCTAGATATACAGATGTACACACAATTTTAGATGAAATTGATCAAGGACGATTCATTTAGCGATTCCCAAATGGAGGAATATTTTTGGAACGGAGAGGACATCGTTTTGGACTGGTAAGTTCTTCTCATGCTAATGCCTTTGTTTGAAAATAATAATATAAAATATTATTTGTGAAATGAAATAGCCTATTTGAGGCTGTTGAGGGGAGGGCAGGCCCACAACAATTGCCAAAGTGAAATGGAGACAGTAGATACAGCTGGTCTGTCATAATATAATAGAGACAGTAGATCTAGCTGAAATGTCATAATATAAATGAGACAGTAGATCTAGCAGGTCTATAATAATATATTCAACCTTATGTTCCCTGTCTCTCTCTATATATATTGGTTTATTATATATTTTGATTCAGGGCTCATATGTGAAACTATTCTAACTGAACATTTTCTTTCACAGTGACACTGACTCCGAATGGGAGCCCCCAGTCCCAAGGTGTCCATCCCCCACTGAAGCTGGTTCATCCAGCTCCTGCCACAAGTGGTGTTCATCTGCCCAAATGTATTTCTGCAGGCATGGATGTGCCTCAGGGCCAAAAGGGCACAGCAACGAGGCGTGCCCAGCACAATGTTGTGTAGAGGACTGAGGGTCTTCCAAATATTGAAAGTGTTATTTTGTAAATGTATTTTTTTCCCCATGTTTTGGGAGGGTGTGTTAGAATACCATTTTGGTATTTTGTATATAGTTATTCCATTCAAAATGTATAACTTCACCAATTTGGGTACATTTGGGCTACTTGTGTGGGACACCTGGGTGACTTCATGATAAATGTCATGTAGCACACTCATTTTGGAAGTTATCATTCTGAAACTTTGTACAAGTACTGCTGCCCTCATGTTTTTCACTGAAATTGTCCCCATCATCCTATCTGAATGTTTGTTTTTTCTTGTTCATTTTAAAGATGATGATGCAACAATAAAAATAAAAAACATATGTTTTTATTCATTGTATTATCTAAACCAGATCTATTGTGTTATATTCTCCTACATACAATTCACATTTCCACAAACTTCAGAGTGTTTTCTTTCAAATGGTACCAATAATATGCATATCCTTGGTTCTGTGCCTGAGCTACAGGCAGTTAGATTTGGGTATGTCTTCAGGCAGAAATTGAAAAGGGTAGGGGGTAGCTCTAAGAGGTTTTAAACAGCTTTGTGCAGACAAACTCATGAACGTGATCTGTTGTATCACAACTGACGTGTCAAATGCATTGTACATCAGCGTTACAAAACCATTATTGAACTAAGCTATTGTCTGGAGTAAACATTTAGATGTTTTGGGCAAAAAGGAATATTCTTGACCTCTCCCTCATTCACATTAGCATTTTTCCCAGAATTACCACATCTACTGTAGCTCCCTTGCCCTCAGGTTTTCTCATCATGACAATGGCAGAGGTGCAGACCATTGTGGATGGAGGAGCTGCGCTAGAATTTTAGCCCCACTGCCTAAATTAAGGGTTATTATAGGTAAACACAGCTGACAGTCTGTCCACTAAACCTGTGGGTGGACATTAACTGAGGATGCTAATGGAGACATTTGTAATCAGGCTCTCCTGCTTGACGCTGATCTCTTACTCCCGGCTCATCGGCCTGTTTCAACACATTTGTAATGGGAATTCTACAGTGGAAATGTTTCACTCTGGCTGAATTACAATCCATATACTGTATCCCTGCAGCTCTGGCAGCAGTCTCCTTCTCCTACCCCCAGCGGACTGACTTACTTTCCCTCCCGGCTGGCGATTCATTCAACATGCTAAATCTCTCTCGCCTTTTATGCCCTTTTCTTTATCTTTTTGTACTTTTATCCTCTCTCTCTTTCTCTTCTCTCTGGTCTCCGGGTCCCCACGGCAGCCGCAGGTGCATTCAGGGGCACATAGGGACTGCCAAGGGCCCTGAATGGAGCCCTTTATAGGTCCATTCAATGGCTCCCTGTTCCCGCCATCATAGGAAACCACTATTATGGCTGTTATGATCTAGAGCCCTGGCATTTGCACCCTAGTGACGCTGGCTACGGGACATGCTCTGGGGTTTATCATGGTACATTTTATTCAGGCCCCAGATTCATCCGCCCGGACAAGCTAGATATGTAACTGCTGCACCCCGGGCATGATAACTGAGTGGGATTGACCAGGGAAGCAAGACACCCTGCTTAGCTAGGATTTCTGGGGGATATGATCAGGGAGAACAATTTGTCAGCACATTGTAGCTACTAGCTACAATGCCAGGGCTGACTGTATGGAGAACCAACTGCCTGGCTGGGAACTTATAGTTACTGGGTCGTTCCATTTGACTGCACCCCTTTTGATTTGATCAAAACTTTTCATACATTTTTTCCATTGGTAGAAGTGGTCAGAAAGTGGCGGTTGAGTTTGATATAATTTAAAAGCTTACAAACAGTAGTGTCAAACAATTTAATTATTTTTTGAAAAAAATTACAAATGTAACAATTTGTACAAAAATGTAACCTTTGACATCAATTGTCTAAAAATGTGTAAACTCCATTTTTTTTCATTTTCTCATATGATGAGCTTTAAACCCTAACTTAAATCATCTGAGGTGTATGTGTTGTGCCCACCATCGATTGAGACACAGCATATGCTTGAATACACGGTGGGTTTCATTTCAATCATAGAATGGGCCTATCCCGTCAGACCAATGACTGTATATACGAGTGAACAAAGCCATCGATCAAATTACACTATTCATTCCTTTGTGAAGAATCAATAACACATTGAATCCAAATGAAGTTGGTTAAGATGGCGTCTCATGGAGACATAACATGCGCAGTTTGAGCTACTCCAGGTAGTGATGTTTGCAGCTAGCTCAGTGCTGCCCCCTCTCATTGACTAACACTAGTTGAAGGCCGACCGAGGTACTGCAGGCTGCTAATAATTAATCAAATCAAATGTTATTGTTCGCGTACCTATATTTTTCAGATGTTATTGCAAGTGCAGTGAAATTCTTATGCACTCTTTGAGAGAGGTTACCAGAGTTACCAGACCAAAGACCCCTCAGAGACACCAAAACCCCTTAGCTGGCCCACAAGAATGGGATGGTCTACCGTATCAAAAGCTTTGGCCAAGTCAATAAACATAGCAGCACAACATTGCTTAGAATCAAGGGCAATGGTGACATAATTTAGGATATTTAAGGTTGCAGTGACACATCCATAACCTCAACAGAAACCAGATTGCATACCGGAGAGAATACTATAGACTATCAAGAAAGCCAGTCAGTTGATTATTGCCACGTTTTTTCAACACTTTTGATAAACATGGCAAAATAGAAATAGGCCTATAACAGTTAGGATCAGCTTGATCTCTCCCTTTAAATCCAGAAAAAAACCGTGTCAGCCTTTCAAGCAATCAGAACCTCCCCAGAGGAGAGACAAGTTAATAAGGTCAGAGATAGGCTTGGCGATGATAGGGGCTGCATCTGACCCAGATGGTTTTGTGGGGTAAAGTTTAAGGAGCTCCTTTAGCACCTCAGACAGTGACTGTCTACAGGGAGACATTTTTAGCGGATCAGGGGAAAAAGAGGGAGGAGCATCTGGGCTTGTCCCATTAGAAGGGGTGGGAGATGAGGAAATATTGGATGAGCAATGAGGCATGGCTGAGTCAAATAGGAATCCTGACTTAATGAAGTGGTGATTAACCTCTCTAGGGTATATGGGACGCTAGCATCCCATCTGGCTAACATCCAGTGAGATTGCAGAGCGCCAAATTCAAATACCAATTTATAAAAATTCAGAAAACAAAACATATTTTACATAGGTTTAAAGATGAACTTCTTGTGAATCCAACCGCCATGTCAGATTTCAAAAATGCTTTACGCGAAAGCATACCTTACGATTATTTGAGAACATAGCCCAGTTGACAAACAGTAACCAGCCAAGCAGAAGCGTTACAAAACTCAAAAATAGAGAAAGAATTAATCCCTTACCTTTGATGATCTTCATATGGTGGCACTCAGAAGACGTTTATTTACTCAATAAATGCTCCTTTTGTTCGATAAAGTCTCTTTATATCCAAAAACCTCTGTTTTGTTCACGCATTTTCTTCAGTAATCCACAGGCTCAAACGCAGTCAAAACAAGCAGACAAAAAAATCAAAATTGTATCCGTAAAGTTCATAGAAACATGTCAAACAATGTTTATATTCAATCCTCAGGTTGTTTTTAGCCTAAATGATCTATAATATTTCACCCGGGCAAATATAAAAGGTAAACAACAAATGCACTCTCTCTGGATTGCGCATGAAAAAGCTCTGTGACACATCAGGGTCCACTCATTCAGACTGGTCTTACTCCCTCATTTAGAAGAATACAAGACTGAAACAATTTCTAAAGACTGTTGACATCTAGTGGAAGGCATAGGAACTGCAAATTGAGTCCTAAATCAATGAATACTGTAATGGCATTGAATAGAAAACTACAAAAACAAAAAAAAACTTCCTGAATGGATTTTTCTCAGGTTTTTGCCTTCCAAATCAGTTCTGTTATACTCACAGACATTATTTTAACAGTTTTGGCAACTTTAGTGTGTTTTCTATCCAAATCTACCAGTTATATGTATGTCCTATCTTCTGAGTCCGAGTAGCAGGCCGTTTAATTTGGGCATGCCTTTCATCCAAAATTCAAAATGCTGCCCCCTACCCTAGAGAGGTTAATGGCATGGATGTGTGGATTTTTACGTCAAATCTAATGGGGGACAATATTTAATACTGAATTTGTCTGCAGCTTATAAGCCATTTATAACCACCACACCACAATTACTTGATTATGCCTACAGTTCATGTCCAATATCAGGATCTTAAGCAACCAGGGACCAGGTTGCCCTTAATAACTGGTATTTCGCTGCCTGCTCAGTGTCATTTTTATGAGCTATTCCACTTCACAGAACTGGCACAGCATCTGGCATTTATGCATGACTGTTACCGAATATTGCACAATTTTACTACCACAGATGTTGGTCATATCTCTAATTAAGCACATAAAGACATGTCTGCATAGAGACATACAGTAGATGAACTGCTCAGCCTTGTACAAACATATTGAAGTATGACATTGAACATCAATATGTTGCATGTAAGGGTGTGAAGTATCAAGGTCTCTTCGTTGGCCTACTCACTCAGTCATTCAAATTCTCCCTAAAAAACAAATTTGAGCAGTCCACAAACTTTGTCACTTCATCACGGCCCACTATACAACTGCATCAACAAAGAGCAAGTAATGAATACACCCATTCCTAACATTCTCCTCTGGCAGCCTGTCCATTACATGTTGCTTCAGTGGTATCCCCATAAGAGACTTAATAAAGCAATGGAATCTTTGGCAGGATCAGTACATTTTGGAAATCCATAGAGGCAATTTAGATTGAGTGAGAGTGCCAGCGCTAAGACCCCTTATTCCATATGGGAGTTATGGGGTAATGCATCTGGTAAAGGAGATCTGTCCCTTTGTTGTTGTCTTTTTTATAAAGGATCAGTGCAGATACGCTTGGGATACTCGTGTCCAGTATGAGGTTAACATCAATAGATTGTCTTGGCCCATTAGTGTCTACAACAACGCTGTCATTTTTACGTTCCTTACATTGTTTTTCAGTCACAAAGGCCGAATATTAGAGGACTTCTTCCATTTGGAATTTGCTGGAATTCCTGAAGGCCTATCATCATCTCTGTGGGGCATAAGTGCATGTATCAATTAATAATTAACAAATTGCACTTTCATTCAAAACAGCATTGGCAATGAGGAAACTGGTGAAAGAATGAGCTTCATGAATAAGCGGGGTGGGCATACATTTAAACTACTGTAGGTTAATGACAGACTGACATAATTCCTTACAGGATTAACCAACTGATCATGAAAATAGATTTACCTAGCATGTTCTTGTGTCCTTTGTGGACATACTGTATCAATTGCTGCTGTCACTATTTATCATCATAGGCTGTGACAGCCATCTGGTTGGAGAAAACAAACACCATACGGAATTCCAGGTGATTCTTCTAGGCCTATTGATGACAATGGTCAATAATTGATTGGCGTCTGATGCACTATTGGAAATCAGAATAAATTTGTCATTGTCAGCTGCACTATCAAATCCTCTGAGCAAGTGTCAAAAGTTCTACACATAAGGACTACTTTACTGCCTTCAGTAAGGTAGTTCCATTTGATTTCAATAACTTTTTGACTGCACCCCTTTTGATTTGAAATACATTTTCTATGTATATTTGCCTATGGTAGAATTGGCCAGAAAGTAACTTTTTGGACCTGAATGACAAAACATTCAGGAGATAGAGGTGCCTAAAGTTGACTCATTTTCCATACCCCACCATACCATGAGACATCCATGACTTCATCACTGGAAAATATGATACAGTTGAGTTTGATTTTAAATTAAAAGCTTACAAACAGGGTTGTCAAACTACTTTCTAATTTCTATAATTCTTTTGTTGTTCTACATTTAACGTCAATTATCAAAAAAAAAAAAGTAAACTTAATGCTTAGACCCTATTTTACATGCCAGGGTAGGTGTCATGTTTTAGCTGATAAATACAATTAAATGTCAACTTTCAAATGGTACCACAAAGATGTTTGGAGGTCCACACACCAGAGAATGTTGACTTGAATGGGAATATCCGTTGATTTAAATTACACGGTTAATCTTCCATTACCTGAAATTGATCAATTGAAGAGTGGGTTCACAGCTCAAATCCAGATGTGTTGGTCATTACTGAGACGTGGATAAGAAAGAGCATTTTGAACACTGATGTTAACCTTTCTGGTTATAACCTTTTTCGGCAAGACAGATCTTCCGAAGGTGGTGGAGTGGCAAAGGGACGCCTTCAGTGCTCGGTTGTCTCCACCATATCTGTCCCCAAACAATTTAATTTGCTGGTTTTAAGAATTAATCTTTCAAGTAGTTCTTTGTTGACTGTTGCTGGGTGTTATCGTCCACCATCAGCACCGGCCTGTACCGTACTAAGCTCTCTCATGGCCCCTTATACTAAGTCTAAATTTGCCCTGTTAGGTGACCTAAACTGGGACATGCTTAAACAACCTGACCAAGTCCTAAAGCAATGGGACTCCCTCAATATTTCTCAAATTATTACTAATCCCACAAGGAATGACTCCAACACGTAGAAAAGGCTGCTCGATGTTATCCTCACAAACAACCCTGATAGATATCAGTCTGGTGTTTTCCGTAATGATCTTAGTGATCACTGTTTTACAGCCTGTGTTCGTCATGGCAGCTCAGAGAAATGACCTGTCCTGATTTGTCATAGATGCTTGCTAAAAAACTTTAACGAGCAAGCCTTCCTTCATGACCTGGCCTCTGTAAATTGGTATAGAATCAGCTTGATCCCCTCTGTCGAAGACACTTGGACCATCTTTTTTGAAATTTTCAGAGGTATTGTTAGCAAACACACCCCCATAAAGAAAATGAGAATGAAAAACAGGTTCAGCCCCTGGTTTGGCAGAGTTACTCCACCTCAAGAATTCCATTTGGTGAAAGGCTTGGCACACACATACTCAGGCCGACTGGCTATCATTCAGGCAAATGAGAAATAAGTTCACTCAGGCTATCCTGACCTGGAGAATAAACCCTTCTCCTCACAGCTGCCCATGTCCCTTAATGTTGATGATGTGGTTGTTGCTGACAATGAGCACATGGCTGAGCTCTTTAAAAAAAACTTTAAAGATAAAAAAAAGACTAAGTGAATCTGCTCAGCCTTCCTTTCTGGTTCCCCCTGTAATAAAACATGGGCATGTCCCTGTGCTGAACTCATAATTTCTATAGCAAATTGACTACATGACAACACTCTGTTAGCATTAGCTATATACCAACACTCAGGTACCTTCAGCTATATGCTAAAACTAAAGCAAATTAACTACATGCTAATACTCAGCTATGTTCTAACATTCAGTTGGATGCCTCACTCCCTGTATTCTATTGATCATATCACTATGGCTACGGTTTCAGATAGTGAATCACTGTAAATATGTCTCCATTGATTTGTTTTGGTGTCTGCAACTATGACCAACGACTCACTAAGAGGACGTAATATGACACTCAATCATGTCTCCAAAGCCAAGGAATTTGAATTCTCGGAGTAAATGTAAACATCATTCCATGTTCTAAAAATTCTGCCAATGATTATGAAGAGGGAACATTCAAGGTTGGGAAATATAATCAGTGTTGACATGTCAGGATGTCAAGATGCTTTTTATGGTTTCATATTTCATAAGCTATGGTTCAAGCATTCTGCATTTAGGAGACAAACACCAGCAACATAATGTATAAAATCAATAGACGTCTTCAAATTAAAAATAATCAGAAGAATACATTTCAGTGCAATCCTGTCCTTCAGGACTCAATGGCTTATGCTGTGAGATCAACTATGCCCAGGTAAACATTTGAATAAAATAGAAAATGCTACATTTTAGTATTGAAACATGTCTGACATCAATAAATTCTAAGAAACGATGAAAGGATGTTTCTCTCACGGAGGATGTTTTGTCATGCTGATAGAATTTTAGATCAAATCAGTACACATTACTTTGAATGTCAACAAGGCAGGGCACTTAATGGAAATTACGTAATCACCGAGCACTATGCCAGCCAATTACATTTGACAACATGGAAAAAGCACTTGCTCTGAGATTAAAAACGTGTTTACAAAGTGTCAAGCTTTGATGGGATAAAAATGCTTTGACACCAAGAGCTGTTAGTCTCAAATAGTGTCAAACAATTCTGAAAATGCAATCACATTGTCATCAAGAATGTTTTTCAGACCTTTTGAAACGCTTTGCCGAGACAACACAAATGATGTGAGAAACATTGTTGTTTCTCGTAAAAACTTGTAAGGGTCGTGAAGCTGTCTCTGTGCTTTACATATCCCGCGCTGATGCCAGAGACTGCGCTTTGCTGACGGAGACAGGAAATATAGTGCTGTCAACATCCTCAAGGGAAGAGTCAAACAGCTGGCTAGCTGACGCCGGTTTCTGTTTGTTGTTGTTTCAACGAAGAAGACAATGCTCTGAAGTATATGGCAGAGATGTAGGAAGGTGGTTCAAAATAGGTCTTGCAAAGCACTGATGTCAGAGAGTCTTTGACAGTATACTCAGAGCGGAGGGTGTGAAAATGACTTCAGTGAGCTCCTTCCACAAAGGAAGGAAGATTGACGTTGCATGTGTGGAACAAACATAAGGGTCCGGGTAAAAGGGTGACCCTTTCCTGTAGTTGTTAGCTGAGTATCAAGGTCAAGGCGCCAATCATCAAGTTGACTTTGCCTCGAAAATCCTCCACAACATGTTGATCTTCAAGCAGGAGAGTGATTCAACAACTTCCTTGTTTGTTTTCACCTCTGCCGTTGCAGTGACGTGATCGTTTTTTTGTTCAATATGTCTCTGAATAGCATTGTATGTGTTTTCGTCTCTAGGAATTTTGAGGAGCACTCAAAATTCCTTTGATATCCCTGGCCTCGCATAGCCCCACTCGGCATTGGTAAAAAAAATCTCTGACGTGCTAATGGTATACTTTGCACTCATGCATGACAAGATGTTTTACATGACTCAGCCTTTATTCAAACTTTCTGCTTACCACTTAGAGAGTGCTGTGCATCAGTGGACATGTTTAGACTTCTCCAAAGGGAGAAAAAGCAGTATTAGAAAGAAGAGGCCGAGGTAATCAGTAATGCAGTTTCCTATGTCGATTTTTCTTCCCCACACCTGCTGAGTTCAGTCGGCAGAATTTGTTTTTTTATTATTCTTCATTAAATAAACAAAGAGCTTTTTCCTTTGTTTAACAGGGAGTGTGTTGAAACGCAGCCATGTTCCACTCAGACGCTCACGGCGACAGAATTTCTATGTATTCATGCCACATGGTGAGAGGTCCCTCTTGTTTCGATGACAGGGAGATAAATTCCTCTTGTTTAAGGGTGATGAGTCTGGTGGAGTCTCATCAGTCTCTCTGGCTGTGTTTTCTGATCTGGTGGTTTTGGTTAATAACTCACCCCCCCACACAGAGTGGCAGCCCTCCCTGTCAGGGATCAAGCTACACAGCCACACAAGAGAGGAGAGAGAAGATTGTGTGCTAGAGATGAAATAAATCATGGACTTGTATAAGGGCAAATCACTGGGCTAAAGAAGTGGCTGCCCATGTACCATATTCTGTTTTGTCCTTATGTTAGGCCCTGATCTGGCTATGCCATATGACTGTGGGTTACACTAGGTCATTTAGCAGATAAGCTTTGTTTATAATTCCCATGGCATTATTTGATAAAGTTTTACAGTAAGTAGAATAGAATTGAACTTAGCTGAATAAAGTAGGAAGGATATTTTACACAACTTCAGAGAGAGTGCGCACATGCTGTGTTTATAAGTGCACAGGGCGAGACCCAGATGCAGATGGTTCGAATCTCTAATATTTATTATAATCCAAGGAGCAGGCAAGAGAATGGTCATGGACAGGCAAAAGATCACAACAAGGTCAGAGTCCAGGACTTAAATGTTTTATTTATTTCACCTTTATTTAACCAGGTAGGCTAGTTGAGAACAATTTCTCATTTGCAACTGCGACCTGGCCAAGATAAAGCATAGCAATTCGACAAATACAACAACACAGAGTTACACATGGAATAAACAAAACATAACATAGTCAATAATACAGTAGAACAAAAGAAAACAAAAATTCTATAGACAGCGAGTGCAAATGCGGTAAGATAAGGGAGTTAAGGCAATAAATAGGCCATGGTGGCGAAGTAATTACAATATAGCAATTAAACACTGGAATGGTAGATGTGCAGAAGATGAATGTGCAAGTAGAGATACTGGGGTGCAAAGGAGCAAGATAGATAAATAAATAAATACTGTATGGGGATGAGGTAGGTAGATAGATGGGCTGTGTACAGGTGCAGTGATCTGTGAGCTGCTCTGACAGCTCATGCTTAAAACTAGTGAGGGAGATATGAGTCTCCAGCTTCAGAGATTTTTGCAGTTCGTTCCAGTCATTGGCAACAGAGAACTGGAAGGAAAGACGACCAAAGGAGGAATTGGCTTTGGGGGTGACCAGTGATATATACAGTGCCTTGCGAAAGTATTCGGCCCCCTTGAACTTTGCGACCTTTTGCCACATTTCAGGCTTCAAACATAAAGATATAAAACTGTATTTTTTTGTGAAGAATCAACAACAAGTGGGACACAATCATGAAATGGAACGACATTTATTGGATATTTCAAACTTTTTTAACAAATCAAAAACTGAAAAATTGGGCGTGCAAAATTATTCAGCCCCCTTAAGTTAATACTTTGTAGCGCCACCTTTTGCTGCGATTACAGCTGTAAGGCGCTTGGGGTATGTCTCTATCAGTTTTGCACATCGAGAGACTGACATTTTTTCCCATTCCTCCTTGCAAAACAGTTCGAGCTCAGTGAGGTTGGATGGAGAGCATTTGTGAACAGCAGTTTTCAGTTCTTTCCACAGATTCTCGATTGGATTCAGGTCTGGACTTTGACTTGGCCATTGTAACACCTGGATATGTCATGTTCTTCTTTGCCATGTTTTTGAACCATTCCATTGTAGATTTTGCTTTATGTTTTGGATCATTGTCTTGTTGGAAGACAAATCTCCGTCCCAGTCTCAGGTCTTTTGCAGACTCCATCAGGTTTTCTTCCAGAATGGTCCTGTATTTGGCTCCATCCATCTTCCCAACAATTTTAACCATCTTCCCTGTCCCTGCTGAAGAAAAGCAGGCCCAAACCATGATGCTGCCACCACCATGTTTGACAGTGGGGATGGTGTGTTCAGCTGTGTTGCTTTTACGCCAAACATAACGTTTTGCATTGTTGCCAAAAAGTTCAATTTTGGTTTCATCTGACCAGAGCACCTTCTTCCACATGTTTGGTGTGTCTCCCAGGTGACTTGTGGCAAACTTTAAACAACACTTTTTATGGATATCTTTAAGAAATGGCTTTCTTCTTGCCACTCTTCCATAAAGGCCAGATTTGTGCAATATATGACTGATTGTTGTCCTATGGACAGAGTCTCCCACCTCAGCTGTAGATCTCTGCAGTTCATCCAGAGTGATCATGGGCCTCTTGGCTGCATCTCTGATCAGTCTTCTCCTTGTATGAGCTGAAAGTTTAGAGGGACGGCCAGGTCTTGGTAGATTTGCAGTGGTCTGATACTCCTTCCATTTCAATATTATCGCTTGCACAGTGCTCCTTGGGATGTTTAAAGCTTGGGAAATCTTTTTGTATCCAAATCCGGCTTCACAACAGTATCTCGGACCTGCCTGGTGTGTTCCTTGTTCTTCATGATGCTCTCTGCGCTTTTAACGGACCTCTGAGACTATCACAGTGCAGGTGCATTTATACGGAGACTTGATTACACACAGGTGGATTGTATTTATCATCATTAGTCATTTAGGTCAACATTGGATCATTCAGAGATCCTCACTGAACTTCTGGAGAGAGTCTGCTGCACTGAAAGTAAAGGGGCTGAATAATTTTGCACGCCCAATTTTTCAGTTTTTGATTTGTTAAAAAAGTTTGAAATATCCAATAAATGTCGTTCCACTTCATGATTGTGTCCCACTTGTTGTTGATTCTTCACAAAAAAATACAGTTTTATATCTTTATGTTTGAAGCCTGAAATGTGGCAAAAGTTCGCAAAGTTCAAGGGGGCCGAATACTTTCGCAAGGCACTGTACCTGCTGGAGCGCGTGCTATGAGTGGGTGCTGCTATGGTGACCAGTGAGCTGAGATAAGGTGGGGCTTTACCTTGCAAAGACTTGGAGCCAGTGGGTTTGGCGACAAATTTGAAGCGAGGGTCAGCCAACGAGAGCATACAGGTTGCAATGATGGGTAGTGTATGGACTTGAACCCACAACCCTAGCATTACAAACACCATGCTCTAGACCGGAGATACGTCATCAGAGCACGCAACTGAACATTGTAATGTCTACACTCGATTTATTGTTTATATTAAAACATTTTCATTATCTATTTTGTGTTCCTTTTTTGCGTGGATTCTGTAAGTGCTAGCTGGCTGTACTACAGACACCTGTTGTCATCTTTTTGTTAAACAACTGATTGCTGTAAAGAGCCAACTTGGATACTAAGGAGATCGATGAGTACCAATAGCTTTACGCTATGGAGGAACATACTCCATAATGGAAAGATCTGACCACCTCACAAGATAACTTTAACCTGACAAAAAAAAGAAAGAGATTAGTCTACAGACACGGACAATTTACTTACCATTGACGTAGAGGCTAGTGCTCTGTCTGGAATCCATGCAACACTGGACAATTTGTGTGAGGAGGTAGCAAGGCTGAGGGGGTTTGGAGTTCAGCCAGAGTGAAATTCTCACGCTCCAAAGAGAAAACAAGACCTTCCCAGCAAGGTAAAAATCCAAGATTCCAACATGGATTGTCTACTCAGGGCAAACAGGGTGATGAAGGAGTCACTACTAGACCTACAAAGTCGTAGCATGCGTACTAAAATGTATTTTTTTCTGGGATTCCTGAGGATGCATCCAATAATTCAGAGGGCGCGATCAGAGAATTCATGCAATCCACCTTGAAACTTCCCATAGAGACTGTAAACAAGGTGGCTTTCTACCTTAGTACACAGACTTAGAGTTCGGAGCGACAACACCAAGGGCCCCCGACCGATCATCACAAAATTTGAACACTACTAACAAAAGGAGCTGATCAAAAGCATGGGAAGGGATCCAATTCGGTCTCAATGACCAATTTCCAAGGGAGATAAACAAACGTCGTAAGAGACTGTCTCTGGTACAAAGACAACAAAGGGAGAATGGTAAGTGTGCCTTTATCATTGTAGATGGACAGCTATTCCGAGACAGCTCCATAACATCATGGCTGTACTAAATTCTACAGGGACTTCAGGTTATGAAAAAAGAAGGTATGGGAACTGTAAAAATATCACAACATTATGAAGTGGATATGAACACACACATACTCAGTACTCAATTACATGCTTGCATACACATACGAACTTATACAGTGGGGAGAACATGTATTTGATACACTGCCGATTTTGCAGGTTTTCCTACTTACAAAGCATGTAGAGGTCTGTCATTTTCATCATACAATGTGATGTTCTGGATTTTTGTTTTAGATTCCGTCTCTCACAGTTGAAGTGTACCTATGATAAAAATTACAGACCACTACATGCTTTGTAAGTAGGAAAACCTGCAAAATCGCCAGTGTATCAAATACTTGTTCTCCCCACTGTATATACAACTGATCTCGCTCTTCTCTCACACTCTTTCTCTCCTCTCCCTCTCTCTCTATTGTTGAGAACTGTTTTCTAATTTAATGTGTTTATTGTTTGTCTATCTTTTGTATGTATTTGTCTACAAGTGTATATATGTTTACAACAAGCAAGGGGAAGATATCAGAATAGGGGCATTGGGGAATAATGACATATTGTACGGAATACATTTGTACTGTAGTGAAGCCGTCTCTAGAGTAATAATGCAAGGTCTCTTTCATGATCATGTGAAACAGCAATTGCTATAGAAATGCTGGGATGTGGTTTTCAATTATGTTAAAGGTAACTATGATGGTGATACGATATGGATTACAATTATCATCATGAATATTAATTAATTAACCCTTCGAAACAGCCCCTGTGACACCAATTATGGCACTTCCGGTTGGCACAGGAAGCTAAAAGTAAAGACATACCCTCATTGGGGTATGCTTTTACAGAATCCTGAGTTTTAAGTCTTTACGTTAAGAACTGACTGATTTACACAGGGTTGAATTCACTATTTCACTATTGGGTATGGAAAAACACCTTTAGGGTGATTTTAACCACTTCCGGTTGCTTCAGGAAGCTTAGAATTGACACAGATAGACCTCATAGTGGCCTGATGGACTGTCATCGAAGACAGGTTCATAAGGCATTCATAACCCACATAGGCTTAAGGTTGACTTTAGAGGAGCAAGCAATGTATTCCTATGGGGAGAGAAGTCATTGTAATCCGTGAGATCAAAAAACCCTGATTTACTGCTAAGGGTTAATGCAACACGGTCAAGGTTAGGCCTGCACAGATTGGGAGGACCTGCGGTCGAATTGTGCATCTCACCCTAACGGTTATCTCACTGTCACCCAAAAGCAAATGACATTTCGGACCAGGCTTCATAATAGGCCTTCTGTTTTTCAAGGTCGCTGCACTCAGAGTGAGCTACGGTCAAGCGGGGCATCTCGTTGAACTCGGCACGGCCTTGAGAATATGGAAATGCCATTGTAGGCTCTGTGTGGAGCACAGATCCTATGTTTGCAACTCCCTTCTTTGCCACCCTCTTTTCCCAAGACCACTTCCTAGTTTTTCTGTGATGCCTGCATTTCATCAACAATGCTACTGCCATCCTAAATGACCCGTTATACAAAAGAAGAAATGTTCTTACCAGCTTGACATCAGCATTTGGTCGGGTCTTTGTGCAATGCAAGCACAAAATGAAGCCTGCATTGATGAGTCCCTGATGTTATGCAAAGGTAGGCTGGCGTTCCGTCAATATATTTCCTTCAAAAGGCACAGGTTTGGGGTCAAGTTATTTGTCATTCATGTGCGACGTGAAGATAGGATTTCTCCAGGACATTATAGTTTACACAGGGTCCACCACTGACATCCAACATTATAAGGGGCTTTGGGTCCGGGTCCGTGATTATGACCATGCTGGCTCCTTATCTCGTCAAGAGACTCACTTTGTATGTGGACAACTGGTAGAGCAGTCCCAAACTCTTCCAGCCTCTGCTCTCCAACAGCACAGGGGCCTGTGGCACAGTTAGGTCGAACAGGAAGGGGATGCCGGCATTCGGATGCAGGAAGATGCAGAGAGGGGAGGTGGAGTTCAAGGAGAACGGTCAACAGCTGGCAGTAAAGTGGTATAACAAACGAGACTTCCATGTCCTCTCCACTGTCCATACAGCAACCATGTCAGCCACAGGGAAAGTGGACCACCTGACGGGAGAGAGAAAAAAATCAAACCTGCTTGACTATAACCTCAAAATGGGGGCAGTGGATAAGGTGGACATGATGAACAGCTTTGTGGAATGCACTTGGAAAACGACCAAGTGGCATAAGAAGATATTTTTTCCATCTGATCGACACTGCTGCCCTCAATGGCCACATAGTTCACCGCCAACTAACAGGTGAGACGATTACTGATAAGGTCTTTTTTGTAATTGGCGTACAGTTCACACACAAATCACATACAGTTGCATTATGCAATTATAGTGACAATATCTCACCCACCTACCCACTGCCTCGTCATCCTATTCCTTCCCTCATCCTCCCCACTCCCTCATAGGTAAAGTAATTACCTACCAAATGTACAGAGAGAACCTCATGAGAGAGCTGCTGGAGGAGCACCACACCCCTCGGTGCCCATCCACTTGGGGTCGTCCTGCTGCGACCAATCCCCATACGCTTCACTGCACGGCATTTTCCTTGCAAAGTCCCTCAAACTGCTGCTCAAGGTATTCGCACACAGAGGCACTGCAAAGTCTGCCTGTCTGCCACCAGGAGAAGTAAGCAGAGGAAGTTGACAAATACATGTGTTTAGTTTGTGATACACCTCTATTTACTTCACCATGCTTTGGGGAATATCATATGCTCAAGCACTATTGAGCACTTCTGAAGCAATTAGTGACTGACTGAACTTGACAGACTTGCCATGATACAATGCCTTTCAGAGGTGGGGGTGGAAATGTAGTTGTTGTTCAGCCACTGCATGAATATGAAATATGGGTTATGCATATTCATTTTTTCCCCTCTATTAAAGCAATTTTTTGTTGTGGTTGTTCAACCAACCACCACCAATACTGCAATAAAATAGACAACTGTTATATATTGGCCTATGTGTTTCCATCCAGTAAAACTGTTAAGGAGTGTACGCTAGCATACAAAAGCTGGCCTCAATCTTCAGCTCCAAAGATGTCCAGCTCCAGTTCCAGTTATGATATTGGCAAATAGTGTTTGTCGATTCTGAAAGTACAGAATAAAGAGGAATTATTACTAATTAGAATACAATAAGGATATAGCAATAAAACAATATTATAACAGAAAAAGTCACTTTTGAGTTCCACAAGGGGGGGGGGGCAAGGCAGGGCAGAACAAAGCTATGCTAAATAGGCCAAATTAAAACAAACCATGGTCATATATATTTTTTAACATTTAATTAACCATTATTTAACAAGGCAAGTCATTTAACATCAAATTATTATTTACAACGACGGCCTACACCGGCCAAACTTGGACAACGCTAGGTGAAATTGTGTGCCACCCTATGGTACTCCCAATCACGGCCGGTTGTGATACAGCCTGGATTCAAACCAGGGTGTCTGGAGTGCTGTAGACTTGGGAGTCATAAGGCCAGGGTAGCTTCAAAATACAACACAAGCTAATACTTCTCTGCCACAATTAGCATTGTTCTACAGAGCTAATAGAAGAATGTAGCTAGCTACCTAAGCATGATTGAATATAACACCATAAAGGTTATGAAATGAGTAACGTTAACTCGCGTGTCCGCGGTTAGAAGGAATATAAACCAATATAATATGCTCCATACATACAGTAAGCTACAGTAGAATCGACATAAATAAAGTGATATTGATATAGCCACCAATTGTGCAAGTTCTCCCACTTAAAAAGATCAGAGAGGCCTGTAATTTTCATGATAGGTACACTTCAACTATGACAGACAAAATGAAAAAAAAAATCCATAAAATCACATTGTAGGATTTTTAATGAATTTATTTGCAAATTATGGTGGAAAATAAGTATTTGGTCACCTACAAAAAAGAAAGATTTCTGGCTCTCACAGACCTGTAACTTCTTCTTTAAGAGGCTCCTCTGTCCTCCACTCGTTACCTGTATTAATGGCACCTGTTTGAACTTGTTATCAGTATAAAAGACACCTGTCCACAACCTCAAACAGTCACACTCCAAACTCCACTATGGCCAAGACCAAAGAGTTGTCAAAGGACACCAGAAACAAAATTGTAGACCTGCACCAGGCTGGGAAGACTGAATCTGCAATAGGTAAGCAGCTTGGTTTGAAGAAATCAACTGTGGGAGCAATTATTAGGAAATGGAAGACATACAAGACCACTGATAATCTCCCTCGATCTGGGGCTCCACGCAAGATCTCACCCTGTGGGGTCAAAATTATCATAAGAACGGTGAGCAAAAATCCCAGAACCACACGGGGGGACCTAGTGAATGACCTGCAGAGAGCTGGGACCAAAGTAACAAAGCCTACCATCAGTAACACACTACGCCGCCAGGGACTCAAATCCTGCAGTGCCAGACGTGTCCCCCTGCTTAAGCCAGTACATGTTCAGGCCCGTCTGAAGTTTGCTAGAGAGCATTTGGATGATCCAGAAGAAGATTGGGAGAATGTTGTATGGTCAGATGAAACCAAATTAGAACTTTTTGGGAAAAACTCAACTCGTCGTGTTTGGAGGACAAAGATGCTGAGTTGCATCCAAAGAACACCATACCTACTGTGAATCATGGGGGTGGAAACATCATGCTTTGGGGCTGTTTTTCTGCAAAGGGACCAGGACGACTGATCCGTGTAAAGGAAAGAATGAATGGGGCCATGTATCGTGAGATTTTGAGTGAAAACCTCCTTCCATCAGCAAGGGTGTTGAAGATGAAACGTGGCTGGGTCTTTCAGCATGACAATGATCCCAAACACACCGCACGGGCAACGAAGGAGTGGCTTCGTAAGAAGCATTTCAAGGTCCTGGAGTGGCCTAGCCAGTCTCCAGATCTCAACCCCATAAAAAATCTTTGGAGGGAGTTGAAAGTCTGTGTTGCCCAGCAACAGCCCCAAAACATCACTGCTCTAGAGGAGATCTACATGGAGGAATGGGCCAAAATACCAGCAACAGTCTGTGAAAACCTTGTGAAGACTTACAGAAAACGTTTGACCTCTCTGTCATTGCCATCAAAGGTATATAACAAAGTATTGAGATAAACTTTTGTTATTGACCAAATACTTATTTTCTACCATAATTTGCAAATAAATTCATTAAAAATCCTACAATGTGATTTTCTGGATTTTGTTTCTCATTTTGTCTGTCATAGTTGAAGTGTACCTATGATGAAAATTACAGGCCTCTCTCATCTCTTTAAGTGGGAGAACATGCACAATTGGTGGCTGACTAAATACTTTTTTGCCCCACTGTATGTCTGCAGACTTGAACTGCACAAACAATTGGGGGATTTTGTCCGGGTCAGAAATGTCAAGAAAAGGAATTGTTCGCAAAAGTAAAAATTATAATTTTTATGTGAATTAATGAGGAGGCGGAACACACCTCAATTCAAACTGTTCTTTGAAAATAATTTTAAATTGACCAGTTGAAACAGGCTTGGTTAGAGGGCAGCGCGGATTAAATGTACTGTTGCGTAACAATCACATTCTGGAATGGAGAGAGCATTATAACTCGACTGTTAGAGATATTTGGAACTCACATATGAAACGGTTAACACTTTTTTGGTTACTACATGATTCCATATGTGTTATTTCATAGTTTTGATGTCTTCACTATTATTCTACAATGTTGAAAATAGTAAAATTAAGAAAAACCCTTGATTGAGTAGGTGTGTCCAAACTTTTGACTGGTACTGTATGTGTTAAATTATTTGTTATTTAAAATGACCCACAAAAAAAATGTTATCAGTAGCCTGCACTTGAATAGCTAATGGAGGAAGTAAATGGAGGAAGCACTTCCTGCGGTTATGTTTTTAAAATGCCAGTTAGGCTACACTGGCTGTAAAACAGATTAATGTGAATGTGCTTCATTTTTAAGAATTGAGCAATAAATACAGCAGAGAAAAGCTGGGATCCTCTTTTAAATAGTGGCTAGTCAAACTTTCTTTTCACACGCGATTGTGCAATGATTGGGCTTATAAGAACAGATATTTCACTATAAGCTCTTTGGGTTATCGGCTCTCTAACCAAATTCCAAAAGCCCTAGGTCTATAGGTTACTTTTAGAGTTATTTGGCCACTTTAGTTGTTATAAAAAACCTATTAAAACATATAGGCCTATGGTCTAGGCAGGCTACATGATGCATGTGACTATGATTTGAAAAAGTAACAAAAAAATGCATCATTCTCCCTCATCAGACTGTTCTAAATTAGATTTTTTCTTTACATATACTAAATAATATGTGAAATATGTTTTGATTTAGAACGGGCCATTATCATGCACCTGTCGGGACAGGGGAAAAAATAAGTGATCTGTAATGGAGGAAACTTTTCTGTGGTTCATTTTCATGCCAGCCAGGTAGGCTTCTCCAGTTGTAAAGCATAGCAATGTGCTTAATATTAGGAAAGTTGAGATGTAAATATAGTAGGCCTAGCCTATAAAATGTTGATGAGATCCTCTTTTTAATAGCATAGCCTATAGAAATGTTGCACTTCATTCAATGCGTCAACCAGCTATGAGGAGAGGATCCATGAAGTGTTTGATTTTTGATTGCATTTGCATTGATGTCAGCATGATTAGAGGGACAAGAGAGGGCTGAGTAGCAGGCTATTAGCTACTGGCAGTTAGCAAGTTTGATAGCCTACTAATGACCATCAGCGGCATCAGAGCACAGTTTTTGAGAAGCATAGTTACCGTGACTCAAAGGTCACATGGAATTTGACTGTGGTCATGACTCGTAATCAAATCAAAGTGTATTTGTCACTGTGCGCCGAATAGAGTGAAATGCTAACTTACAGGCTGTAACCAATAGTGCAAAAAAGGTATTAGGTGAACAACAGTAAAAAGACAGGCTATATAAAGTAGTGAGGCTATAAAAGTAGCGAGGCTACGTACAGATACCGGTTAGTCAGGCTGAATGAAGTAGTATGTACATGTAGATATGGTTAAAGTGACTATGCATATATGATGAACAGAGAGAGCAGTAGCGCAAAAGTGGGGTTGTTGGGTGGGACACAATACAGAAAGCCCGGTTAGCCAATGTGTGGGAGCACTGGTTGGTCGGCCCAACTGAGGTAGTATGTACATGAATGTATAGTTAAAGTGACAATGCATATAAGATAAACAGAGAGTAGCAGCAGCGTAAAAAGAGGGGTTGGAGGGGCGCACAATGCAAATACAGGTAGCCATTTGATTACCTGTTCAGGAGTCTTATGGCTTGGGGGTAAAAACTGTTGAGAAGGATTTTTGTCCTAGACTTGCCACTCCGATACCGCTTGCCATGCGGTGGTAGAGAGAACAGTCTATGACTGGGGTCTTTGACAATTTTTAGGACCTTCCTCTGTCACCGCCTGGTGTAGAGGTCCTGGATGGCAGGCAGCTTAGCCCCAGTGATGTACTGGGCCGTACGCACTACCCTCTGTAGTGCCTTGCAGCCAGAGGCCAAGCATTTGCCGTACCAGGCAGTGATGCAATCAGATGCTCTCGATGTTGCAGCTGTAGAACCTTTTGAGAATCTCAGGACCCATGCCAAATATTTTTAGTTTCCTGAGGGGGAATAGGCTTTGTCGTGCCCTCTTCATGACTGTCTTGGTGTGTTTGGACTATTGTAGTTTGTTGTTGATGTGGACACCAAGGAACTTGAAGCCCTCAACCTGCTCCACTACAGCCCCGTCGATGAGAATCGGGGCGTGCTCGGTCCTCCTTTTCCTGTAGTCCACAATCATCTCCTTAGTCTTGGTTACGTTGAGGGATAGGTTGTTATTCTGGCACCACCCGGCCAGGTCTCTGACCTCCTCCCTATAGGCTGTCTCGTCGTTGTCTGTGGTCAGGCTTACCACTGTTGTCGTCTGCAAACTTAATGATGGTGTTGTGCCTGTGTTGATGGAATTTATAGGTTTAAATGAATGACTAGAATATTCCACACTGAAGCCATATAATCGTATGAAATTGATTAGAATCATGAGATTATTCTAATGATGTGTGTGGTTTTAGCCAGTAGAATTATATATCAGTGCTTGTAGTTTTTAGTCAGAAGAAGGGTATGACAATATATCTGTACCATAGGTAATATTATCTTAAACACACAGACTGTCTGAGCAAATTTCGGTGCCAATCTGACTAGAGATTTGGGAAAGGACAGGGAGTACGTCTCAAGGTCCCAAGGTCTCCATAATCTTTGTCGGCTGGGTAGTGGGACAGTATGTGCGTAGGATGCCTACTGTTGTGTGTGTATGTATGTGCGTAGGATATCTACTGTTTGTGTGTATGTATGTGCGTAGGATGCCTACTGTTGTGTGTGTATGTATGTGCGTAGGATATCTACTGTTTGTGTGTATGTATGTGCGTAGGATATCTACTGTTTGTGTGTATGTATGTGCGTAGGATATCTACTGTTTGTGTGGAAGTATGTGCGTAGGATATCTACTGTTTGTGTGTATGTATGTGCGTAGGATATCTATTTTTTGTGTGTATGTATGTGCATAGGATATCTACTGTTTGTGTGTATGTATGTGCGTAGGATATCTACTGTTTGTGTGTATGTGCGTAGGATATCTACTGTTTGTGTGGAAGTGTGTGCACAGCTATAAAATGGATGTCTTTGTATTCTTGACTTTAGAACTTTCTCTGAATAAACTGTACTAACCTTTTGCATAAGCTGAGTCTTTGACTAATTATTATTATACCCATGGTCTTACAAACCTTGGGGATTGGTCAGAGCTATTGATTGTTGGTTATTACCATTGGGATTGAAAATTCTTGTGACAGCCTGGTGTTCCTGGCCATGCAGTCGTGGGTGAAAAGGGAGTACAGGAGGGAACTGAGCACGAACCCCTAGGGAGCTCCAGTGATGAGGATCAGCGTGGCAGATGTGTTGCTACCTATCCTCACCACCTGGGGGTGGCACATCTGGAAGTCCAGGATCCAGTTGCAGAGGGAGGTGTTTAGTCCCAGGATCCTTAGCTTAGTGATGAGCTTTGAGGGTACTATGGTATTGAACGCTGAGCTGTAGTCAATGAATAGCATTCTCACATAAGTGTTCCTTTTGTCCAGGTGGGAAAGGGCAGTGTGGAGTGCAATAGAGATTGCATCATCTGTGGATCTGTTTGGGCGGAATGCAAATTGGAGTGGGTCTAGGGTTTCTGGGTTAATGGCATTGATGTGAGCCATTACCAACCTTTCAAAGCACTTCATGGCTACGGTGGTGAGTGCTACGGGTCTGTAGTCATTTAGGCAGGTTGCCTTTGTGTTCTTGGGCACAGGTACTATGGTGGTCTGCTTGAAACATGTTGGTATTACAGACTCAATCAGGGACATGTTGAAAATGTCAGTGAAGACACCTGCCATTTGGTCAGCACATGCCCGGAGCACACGTCCTGGTAATACCATCTGTCCCTGCAACTTTGTGTATGTTGACCTGTTTAAAGGTCTTACTCACGTCGGCTACGGAGAGCATGATCACACAGTCTTCCGGTACAGCTGATGCTCTCAATTATGCCTGAGTGTTGCTTGCCTCGAAGCGAGCATAGAAGTGATTTAGCTCGTCTGGTAGGCTCGTGTCACTGGGCAGCCTGCGACTGTGCTTCCCTTTGTAGTCTGTAATAGTTTGCAAGTGCCACATAAGTCAACCGTAGGAGCCGGTGTAGTATCATTCAATCTTAGCCCTATATTGACGCTTTGCCTGTTTGATGGTTCGTTGCAGAGCATAGGAGGATTTCTTGTAAGATTCCGGGTTAGAGTCCCGCACATTGAAAGCGGTAGCTCTACCCCTTAGCTCAGTGCGAGTGTTGCCTGTAATCCATGGCTTCTGGTTGGGGTATGTACGTACAGTCACTGTGGGGACGACGTCCTCGATGCACTTATTGATAAAGCCAGTGACTGATGTGGTGTACTCCTCAATGTCATCGGAAGAATCCCGGAACATGTTTCAGTCTGTGATAGCAAAACAGTCCTGTAGTTTAGCATCTGCTTCATCTGACCACTTTTTTATAGACCGAGTCCTGCTTTAATTCTTGCTTGCAAGCAGGAATCAGGAGGATAGAGATGTGGTTGGATTTACCAAATGGAGGGCGAGGAAATATGTGGAGTACAGGTGATCTAGAATTTTTTTCCCTCTGGTTGCACATTTACATGTTGATGGAAATTTGGTAGAACTGATTTGAGTTTCCCTGCATTAAAGTCTCCGGCCACTAGGAGCGCACTGCCTCAGGGGGAGTGGTTTCCTGTTTGCTTATTTCCTTATTCAGTATAGCTGACTGAGTGTGGTCTTAGTGCTAGCATCTGTCTCTGGTGGTAAATAAACAGCCACGAAAATTATAGCTGATAACTCTCTAGGCAAGTAGTGTGGCCTGCAATTTATCACAATATACTCTACTTCAAGCGAACAAAATCTAGATACTTCCTTAGATTTTGTGCACCAGCTGTTGTTTACAAATATACACAGACCGCCCACCCTCGTCTTAACGGAGTGTGCTGTTCTATAAGGCCGGTGCAGCGTATATACCGCTAGCTGAATATCCATGTTGTCATTCATCCACGATTCCGTGAAACATAGGATATTACAGTTTTTGATGTCCCGTTGGTAGAATATTCGTGATCGTACCTTGTGTAATTTATTGTCCAATGATTGCAGGTTGGCGAGTAGTATTGACAGTAACAACAGCTTTCCCAGTCGCCTTCGTCGGGTCCTGACCAGGCATCCGGCTCTTTGTCCTCTATACCTGCGTCACGTCCTCTTGCAAATAAGGGGATGTTGTTCCTGTCAGGTGTTTGGAGAATGTCCTGTGCGTCTTGCTTGTTGAAGAAAAAATATTTGTCTAATCTGAGGTGAGTGATCGCTGTCTAGTTATCCAGAAGCTCTTTTTTTGCCGTAAGATACGGTTGCAGAAACATTATGTACAAAATAAGTTACAAATAATGCGAAAAACCCCTGCATAATAGCACAATTGGTTGGGCGCCCGTAAAACTGCTGCCATTTCTTCCGGCACCATTTTACTATGGCGCCATAATACGGTCGTGACCAGCCCTAGTCCTGACTTCTCAGTGTCATTTGTGTCAGTGTCACTTGACGCACCAATGACCTCCCTTGTTTCTAAAAACAGACAATCAGGAAGCATTTTTTTTTTAACAATGTCTTTAAGCAGAGCGTTCTGGCTCTGTGGGATTCCTTTGCTCGGGCCTCACAATGTTTGAGTTTGTCCACATTCCTTCTGGGCTGTAATGGGCATTGGTGAGGGTTTTTTCCGGGCTTGCACTCTCCCTCCCTGGTGCTCGAGGGTGCCAGGCTGCCCAGCACTACGGACTCAATCACCTGCTTTCATTACCTCCCTTACTGTATATCTGTCTTTTCCCGAAGTTGTTGCTCGCTACAGCGTTATTTTCATTTTGTTCCCTCGTTTTGTTCTGAAGCTGTTCCTGTTCTGTCACTTGTCCATTCATTAAATGTTCAACTCACTGTACCTGCTTCTCATCTCCAGCGTCAGTTCTTACACTTATTGACTCAAGACATTTCAGCTTTTAATTTTGTATTAATTTGTAACAAATTCTAAAAACATTAAACCACTTTGATATTATGGGGTATTGTGTGTATGCCAGTAAGAACACATCTCAATTTAATCCATTTTAAATTCAGGCTGTAACACAACAAAATGTGGGAAAAGTGTGTGAATACTTTCTGTAGGCAGTGTAACAGGACTACTAAACAACTCTCCATGATATTGACAATAAGCCTAACTAATAGCTAACATCAAAGACCGAATTAACATGGTTTGACGAGCCAGAGCAGACAGTATTAACATGTTGATGACCCAGGGCCCTCCACTTAAAACAGTTATACCAAATACAACTTGCCAAAACCCGAGAATATTTTCTTGGCACCCAGAGAATTACAACAGGATTGAGGGGTTTAAATCCATTTAAATTTTATTGAGAGAATATAAGGCTTGGCCAGCGGGTGTTCTGAACAGGTTATCGCTGCACCATGGCAACAACAGTACTGCACCATACCCAGAGGCAGGCTTATGGAGTCAGCTCAACAGTGCCTGTCGTGGGCAGCTAGTCCTTGAATGGGCAGAGCCAACTGTCATCAAGTAAACATGTGATTCTGATCTAGGAACGGCAGTGCAAGGATGTGTGGATGAGTGAAATATGTTAATAAGATAGCCAAATGTTCCAATGGATGATTATCCTGTTTCTGGAGCCAGTCGTTGTTGTATCAAACTAATAAATCAGCTGTAGGCTACATAATGACTGTTATTTGCCCATTTATTTTTTAGATAATGGTCAGCCCGCTTGTCAAGTGTCAACCAGTCATTTAGACTCAGCTGTTACCACATTGCCTTGTATTGACCCAATTTTGTACTTTATACCTCAGTCAGCAGTCACAACATTTTCAGGCATCTAGGAATGGTGGGTCATCAATTACGGGAACATACATTTTGTCAAAATGAAGTTAGAAAATCCTTGCGCTCACTCAACCACTTAGCAGTCCAGAAATGCCCCAGGTCACCATAGCTTCTCCTGATTCCTTAATGGGTCACGAAAGGTAAGTGAAGCCAGTCAGCTGCACGGAATCACTGACCAACTTGAAGACTGCTGCTGGACCAATTGAGGAGGCGATTTTGGGAGGGTAATGTTGTCTCTAGATGTCCTGAAATTCCCTCACCTCTGTATTAGGAATTAATTGACTGTGTCCATTAGCCAACTACCCACACTCCTCAACTTAGCACTCATACCATTGGCTTAAACTGGGGGAGTCTGACAAGGGAGATTTGTTGCATTGGCTAAATCACAGCACAGCTTCATCCAACCCCTGGAGGATATCAGCAACTCAGAATGGACAGTGAAATGAAGTGAAACCTTTTTTCATACCATGACACCACCAGGTTTTACAAAGTCTTAAGACAATTATGCAAATGTATGTGATACAATCAAGTAAAAATTACCAAGAAATGTAATGGTAATACAGAGAAAGAAACAAAACTCAAATTCTTTGAGAGCCATTGGCTTCATCAATAATGCAGTGCAAATGGCTGTCAGGCTATTCTACTCTACAGCAGGGAGCTGTGAGGAAAGAGATCTCTAACAGCTCCCATTCTTATTAATAGAAGCCTATTAATTAACCACAGCCGTATCAAATATAGCACAGACAACAGACCCATGCTCAGCTGGAGAGGGCTGTCCGATCGCAGCCAGCAAATGTGTAGCTGGCCCAGGAACAGCTGCTCTGGGTCCTGCACCTGAGGTCTTCTCTAACCTTATCCTCTCCATCAGCACAGATACAGATTAGTGTGGCGCCACGTCACCTTGGCTGGGCACGTTTCAATGGCAGCCCAATCTGGAGGCTCTGCTACGTCATTAAGCTACTTTTTTTTCACTTCCTGTGTCGACTTCCTCAGAGAAACAGGGGACAAATACAAGGGTTTTAGGAGTAAATGTTTGTTTTTATGACATTTTGATTCATAGTGTTTAACCTATATTGTTAATCATGCTAATGTAGTTAATATACAGTACTGAACAAAACTGTATATTATAACTATATTATAAAATATGCAGTAACTGTACTATTGAGTACAGTAGCTCATCCTTATGCAATGCATTGTCCAACATTCTATATACAGCTAAATGCTTTTACTAGCAGACAGAATTGTATGGTATGTTACAACAACAAAAACTTTTTTTTCTTGATTGCCTTTTCTACATGCCAGCCTACATTGAGGGTTGTTCCTAAATGCAAATACGCATCTGTCGTTTGTGCTTACTGACCAGTGGTTTAAAGTACTACTTCAGTCATTTTTGGGGGTATTTGTACTTTACTATTTATATTTTTGACAACTTTTACTTTTATTCTACTACATCCCTCAGAAAACATGTACTTTGTACTCCCATACGTTTTCCCTGACAGTCAAAAGTACTCGTTGCATATCAAATGCTCAGGCAGGGCAACAATATGGTCCAATTCACGCACTTAGCAATATAATGTGTCGTGATCCTTTCTGCCTCTGCTAGGGTTTCACATTATTCACAGGTGGCTTCACTCACATTGAGTACTGTATTGACACATCATTTCATGGTGCTCTACACATCGATATGCTGTTGAGGAGCAGCACATTGCTCTATGACACAGAGGGAAAAACAAGGTGATGTGTCAGACTCCGACTGAATGAGGTTTTGATGGTTTTCGGGCAGCATCACAACGTGGTTTGTCTGATATTGCATCCTGAGGCTAGTTTTATCAGCTATCTAACCATGTTGGTCAATAAAACGAGTATTACATTTTTTTGGAAAGGGGTTTCAGAAATAAGTATTTAACCTAGGGCAATTCTACAGTAACAGAGTGAGACAGACCTCGATTTTTACAATGTCCATTGAACATTTACGAAAACACATATACTTGAAGAACATTATGGCGGTTTTGGCTGTATGTGCCATCATTCTGTTACCAAACTTAGCATCTGTACTGTTCTTCAAGTAAATGTGCTTTTGCAAAATTTTCTTTAGAAATTGTTAAAAGCAGTTGTTGTGTATAGAGTTGTATAGTTTGTTTGACATACCTTTTAAAGTGAGAAATATGACTCTAAGCATCACTCTGTTACCATGGAATTTCCCCCTAGCCAACATGCAAAGATTTATTTAGCTGGTTAGAACCATATGATGCCGCAAACTGGCATGTAGGCCTAACTGTTGATCACTTGCATTTGGTGTGTCAGACTGTTTTCTTGCCCACCTATATTAGAAATGATTGCACTATTTATATTCAAAGACAAAACTAACCTGACATACTTTACAATGGGGTGTTTTCTTTGTAAAAAATATCTTTATAACAAGCCAAGTTCTCAGAGACAGGCTCCCTTTACAAAAAGTTAAGGATTTTCAGAAATGTGAACAACTATGGGATGATAACGGAGCTACAAGCTGTAAGACCACTCTCAGAAGATTGCTCCCGCTGGCTGAAAATTGCCTATAAACCATAGCCTTGGGAGTCTTGTTTCACTCAAAGAAAACTTTATTCTTTCTCTAACCTTATGTGGAATTGAAGAGGGATCAATGAAATTGCAATGGTGTTACAACTGCTATAGTGCACTCTCAAATATTGATTGGATAGTGTCTGTGGCTGCAGTCAATAGCCTGTGGATGTAACTTGAGACCAGAGTAATCCAGAGCCGAATCAATGAGCAGGACTATCAGCCAAAGGCCACTGCGTGCTCCTTCAAAGCCAGGCCATTAAAAGATGATTGCGCCACCGTTACTTGCTCGAAAGAAATTTAAAAGACAGCCGCCCAGACAAATTAAAGTTGTTTTCCTCTCACATTTCATTGTCCAAAAGGGAACCACATCTGAGGTGGATGAGGATGAATACTAAGGACAGGTAAATGTTAACGTTGATGCGAGGACATTGAACACTGTTGTCTAGCAGGTGCATATTCTTATGGTGTTTTAACATTTCTGATCATGTTAACTGTAGGTTATCTAAGTGTAATTATAGTGGCATATACATTACCGTTCAAAAGTTTGGGGTCACTTAGAAATATCCTTGTTTTTGAAAGAAAAGCTATTTTTTTGTTCATTAAAATAACATCAAATTGATCAGAAATACAGTGTAGACATAGTTAATGTTGTAAATGACTATTGTAGCTGGAAACAAATTATTTTTTTATGGACTATCTACATAGAGGACAAGTACTCTAGTTTGAGAAACAGACGCCTCAAGTCCTCAACTGGTAGCTTCATTAAATAGTATCCGCAAAACACCAGTCTCAACGTCAACAGTGAAGAGGTGACTATGGGATGTTGGCCTTCATTTCTCAGAACAAGTATAGACTGACGAGTTTCAGATTAAAGGTCTTTGTTTCTGGCAATTTTGAGCCTGTGATCGAACTCACAAATGCTGATGCTCCAGATACTCAACTAGTCTATAGAAGGGCAGTTTTATTACTTCTTTAATCAGAACAACAGTTTTCAGCTGTGCTAACATAATTGCAAAAGCGTTTTCTAATGTCAACACAACGTGCCATTGGCACACAGGAGTGATGGTTGCTGATAATGGGCCTCTGTGCGCCTATGTAGATCAGCCGTTTCCAGCTACAGTAGTCATTTATAACATTAACAATGTCTACAATGTATTTCTGATCAATTTGATGTTATTTTAATGGACAAAAACAAAGACATTTCTAAGTGACCCCAAACTTTTGAATGGTACTAAAAACATTACATATCACATTGTAATGTGTCTAGACAATTCAGTGGAGAAGAATACAAGACTATCAACTGTAACATAGTGTAAGAACAGTGCATATTTTAAAATGTAAGACAGGGATTGGCAACTTGGCCCCCCTTTTGTAGGCCCATTCAGTTAGAATAGTAGAATATACAGTGTGCAATTTTCAAATATGGTTGTTTTTATCTTCAGTCACTTACCGATGTCAACTAAAAAAGGTTTGATTGGTAAATTAGTCTAGCCAGATATTGAAACTTGTAGTGATCATGGTCGAATTACCAACCGGGGGACCCCATTGATTTTGTTAGTCACTCTCACTCAGATATCATGTTCTTTAAGCTCTATGGAATGAACTCCCAAAGTTTGTTTTTCTCTCTGCTGTCAAGGGGGGCGGGGGGCAGGGGGGGGGGCATGGACTTGGGTATGCAGACTGGCGAGCTACTGCAGCCACTCATGATGTCACGTATACTCCCTCTCCAGTGCTCGGGGTCACCTGGCTGTTCATTATTACGCACACCTGTCACCAACGTACATAGTCCATCGATAAATAGCCCACCCAATTTACCTACCTCATCCCCATACTGTTTTTATTTATTTACTTTTCTGCTCTTTTGCACACCAGTATCTCTACCTGCACATGACCATCTGATCATTTATCACTCCAGTGTTAATCTGCTAAATTGTAATTATTCGCCTACCTCCTCATGCCTTTTGCACACAATGTATATAGACTCTTTAAAAAATATATATATATTATTTTTCTTCTTTTTTCTACTGTGTTATTGACTTGTTTATTGTTTACTCCATGTGTAACTCTGTGTTGCTGTCTGTTCACACTGCTATGCTTTATCTTGGCCAGGTCGCATTTGTAAAGGAGAACTTGTTCTCAACTAGCCTACCTGGTGAAATAAAGGTGAAATAAAAAAAAAAAACGTTACGAACACCAGCGCCCATCAGACTCACCTGGACTCCATCACCTGCCTGATTACCTTTCCTATGTATGTCACTCCCTTTGTTTCTTTCCCTAGGCGTTATTGTTTCTGTTTCAGTGTTTCATGCCTGTACGCTACTCGTGTTTCTTGTGTTATTTTTTGTTAAAGTCATTCCCTGTACTTGATTCCCAACTCCCAGGCACACGTTACAGAATAACGCCTCACCAAATGGAAGTACCAGGCAGTGTTTTTTAATTTTTAATTTTGGTGTAGGTGATGTGGAGTCCGGGGTGTCGCGGCAGGGTCCCATAGCCGGTTCTTCAGGCTCCCGCGCCTCAGCCCGGCTCTTTAGGTTCCCGCGCTTCAGCCGGCTGGTCAGGTTCCCACGCCTCAGCCGGCTTGACAGCTTCACAGCCGGCCCGCCCCTGGTACCCGGGATTATACACATTACACCATCAGAGTTTCCCCATCCCTGATGTAAGACACTAACCACGTTTCAATCCAGTTTTTATGCAAGTAATGTCATACCGTTCAAAAAAACAATCACTGCATCTGTGATGGAAACATTAAGTTTCAGTACAGTTTTATAAATGCTGATAGATCATTTGTATGTTCGGCATGGTGGGATATTTGTGTTGGTAAAATGAATTATGGGAGAAATGGCGGTGGAAACACCTTTGAGTAAATATAGATATAATAACCATATCGAAATAAACTTGGAGTCACGCGACGATATGGTGTGTGGACCTCCCACAACGACTCAGGAAACCATGCAGTTTATACAGATTAAATAACATGATGAACTTCACAGGGTGGTGTACGTAAGTGCACGGTGATCTTGATGCTCCTCTCCAACAAGTATCAAGGTGTCTGATTCTGGTAACATGATTGATGCTTGACTGCTGTTTGACAAATAAATATATTCTCACTCATGCATAATAATCTCATTATGTAGATTAGCCTACCCTCACCGCCTACCCGCACTGTATCGCGGTCTGTTAGCTAGACTGGAGTGCACGTGCAAAGACCAGGGCAGGCACATTTGCTATTTAACGCAACAGTTTTTGTGACAAAACTGTCAGTAGAGTTGAAAATGTGATGGAAACATATGGAACTTTGATTTTTATTCGGTACATGAAAACATCATCACACATTGATTTTTATCAACTAGTCAATTTGGTGGAAACACACCACATTTTCTTGATGCAGATTTTTGAATACTGGCATGAAAATCTGTCGCCAATTGGATGGAAACCTAGTTACTGATGGCATCATGCAAGGGAAAGTGTTGGTTCTAACAATCAAGTCTATCAGGTGTAGGCGGCAACTATTCAAGAGTAAGTAAAGTCTCCAGGATCAGGATGCCGATTGAGAGCTGTCAAAGACAAAGCCCTCCTTGGAGTCAATCCGGAGTCTAAGACCCCCCCCCCTCCTTCACCCGTCTAAAATAAAAAGGACAGTTAAATATTCCATACATCTTCTGAGTAAACCACCCAGTCACCGAGTGTTAATCCCTGCTTTTGTTCAATCAAACTAGAGGTTAACCGATTAATTGGGGCCGATTTCAAGTTTCATAATCTGTAATCGGCATTTTTGGACACCGATTATGGCCGATTACATTGCACTCCACGAGGAGACTGCGTGGCAGGCTGACTACCTGTTACGCGAGTGCAGCAAGGAACCAAGGTAAGTTGCTAGCTAGCATTAAACTTATCTTATAAAAAACAATCAATCTTAACAATCACTAGTTAACTACACATGGTTGATATTACTAGTTTATCTAGCTTGTCCTGCGTTGCATATAATCAATGCGGTGCCTGTTAACTTCTTAAGGTATAGGGGGCAGCATTTTCACTTTTGGATAAATAGTGTGCCCAATTTCAACTTCCTGCTACTCATGCCAACAATATAAAATATGCATATTATTAGTAGATTTGGATAGAAAACACTCAGTTTCTAAAACTGTTTGAATCATGTCTGAGTATAACAGAACTTATGTAGCAGGCAAAATCCCGAGGACTAACCGTTCAGAATTCTTTTTTTCTCTGTCTGTTAAGTGAGGTCTCATTGGGAAATGATATTTCTTAGGCACTTGTTTTCAGTTCCTACCGATGTCACCAGTTTACAGGCAACTTTTGAGATATTTTGGCTGGGAAAATGGCTGGGTTTTTCTGTGAGTTGGTGGTCACCTAACACGATCGTTTGTGGTGCTTTTGCTGTAAAGCCTATTTGAAATCGGACACTATAGTGGGATTAACCCTTTCACACGTACCATCACACGGGTGTGATCGTTCTACAGTGGTCCCTGAAGCGTACGATCACACCCGTGTGTTTAGAACACTCATTTAGAATGCTCGTTTAGAACGGCAGTTTCGAATGACGCAACAGTCAGCGTTTGAGCTGACCACACTTTTTTCAGAAACTATTTACACAAACACAGTCTTTACAAAGTTATGTCCAGAATGTCAGCAGTTTATTTTTGGATGCATTGTTCAGATATTCACAGAAGTAAATATAGCATAACACAATCATCCTAACCGGAAAAATGTAGGCTACATTTGTCCTAGCGCTGAGGAAAGATTGACCCAACACAAGCAGTCATATTTTCTAACTCTCGGCTGACATAAACTACAATATGAATTAGCTAATAGCAATATATAATTAATCACATCACGGGTGAGCTCACCATTGATCGAAATAACTAGGTAAAACACTTTATAGAAATCGAAAGTAATCCGACGATTAGTTTCAGCGCGCAGCCATGCATTTTTTTCTCACAGAAATCGAAGATAATAAGAGAAGACGAGATGAGTTTGGTCTGTTTATAGTATGCATGTTGAAGGGGTGTGTCATCTACCGTCGTTCTCATCCCATCATTAATTTCCGGAAGTCCTCAAAAAAATGTGTGAACTCTTACTCACCTCATTTTGTTATAACATCTTTGGTCAAACAGACGTGAATCCCAGAATGCATTGTATGTCAACAAACATGGCTACACAGCTGGAATTAGCTTAGCTCATCATAACCAGTACAACCTTCAAAAAAGTATTTTACACACATAATATGTGCCCATTACAATCTGTGCAAGAATCGGAATGCATGATTTGTCACCTAGAATTGAAAACATGTGAATAAAACCGTAAATACACAAATAATTGCCACACAAAACATTTTCTGATAGTGATTTATTGATACAAGTGGCGCGTGCTGGCAGTCAACCACATAACCTCCCACTCTGCGCCATTCAGTGTTGTTATTTATGTATGTTGCTAGTGAGCTAAGCTGTAGCATTAACAATGTCTTTCAAAAGGAGACAACTCACAAATGTGGAAATTCTGGAGATTTTTTAAAATTCTGACAATGAGTCTGGGTATGAAAGTCAGGAATCAGATTCTGACAGAGGAGCTGCCCCCCAACCTTGTAGTCATTGAGAACCCTGAATCTGAATTTCCCTTGTCCATTGAGGAAGTACCCTTTGAAGATGCTGGTGGTGATGGAGGCAGACCGACAGTGGATAAAGTACAGGAGTTCTGTGGTAGCTGGAAGGCCACCAGTCATTTTTCCCCTCCTGGCCCTGCTGTTTGCTTTGACGAGTCCCAGTCTGGAGTGCAACGCCCCTTGCCATTTCCAACTGAGGCAGAGTGCTTCAAGTTGTTTCTGACAGAGGAGCTGGTGGGAGACATAGTTGAGGAGACCAATCGCTATGCCTTAGAGCTACAGGAGAAGAGAGAAACAGGAGTGAGGGGGAAACTCGCTAAATGGGTGACAACCACAATTAGTGAAATGTATACCTTCCTGGTGACAGTCCTTCTCATTGGAATAGTAAAGAAGAACTCCCTAAGAGAATACTGGTTTACACAGGGTCCACCACTGACATCCAACATTATGAGGGGCTTGGGGTGTCCGGGTCCGTGGTGATGACCATGCTGGCTCCTCATCTCGGCAAGGGACACACTTTGTACGTGGACAATTGGTACAGCAGTCCCACATTCTTCCAGCATCTGCAGCAATAAGTGACTGACTGACCTGACTGGTGATCTGACATGTGACTTGCCATGATACTATGCCTTTAGAGATGGGGGTGGAAATGCAGTTGTTGTTCAGTCACTGCATGAATATTAAATATGGGTTATGCATATTCAGTTTTTTGTCCTCTAGTAAAACAAGTTGTTGAACCAACTACCAATACTGCAATAAAATAGATGACTATTACATATTGGCATATGTGTTTTCTTGCTGTGTTTTCATCCAGTAAAACTGTTAAAGAGTGTACGTTAGCATACAAAAGCTGTCCTCATTCTTCAGCTCCAAAGATGTCCAGCTCCAGTTATAATATTGGCAAATAATGTTTCTGGTTTCTGAAAGTACAGAATAAAGAGGAATTATTCATTAGAATACAATATAAGGATATAGCAATAAAACAATACTACAAAGAAGTAACATAATAAACACTGCTATAAAAAATAGTTTATTGCATTGACAAAATCACAGATTTGAGTTATAACAGTAAGAAACTAACTTTTGAGCTCCACAAGGGGCAAGGCAGGGCAGAACAGAGCTATGCTGAATAGACCAAATAAACAAACCATGGTCATATTTTTATTTTATTTAACTAGGCAAGTAATTTAAGAACAAATTATTATTTACAATGATGGCCTACACCGGCCAAACTCGGACAACGCTGGGCCAATTGTGCGCTGCACTATGGGACTCCCAATCACAGACAGTTGTGATACAGCCTGGATTTGAACCAGGGTGTCTGTAGTGCCATAGACCGCTGCGCCACTTGGGAGTCATAAGGCCAGGGTAGCTTCAAAATACAACACAAGCTAATAGTTTTCTGACGCAACTAGCATTGTTTTACAGAGCTAATAGAATAATGTAGCTAGGTAAGCATGATTGACAATAACACCACAAAGGTTATAAAATGTGTAACGTTACCTCACGTGTCCGCAGTTATAAGGAATATATTATGATCTACAGCTACAGCAGAAACGGCATACGGAAACTATTATTATAACTATTATAACGTAATAAGGCACTTACTTTGATAGAAACGCAGCCTGGATTTGAACCAGGGAGTCTGTAGTGACGCCTCTAGCACTGAGATGTAGTGCAATAGACCGCTGCGCCACTTGGGAGTCATAAGGCCATGGTAGCTTCAAAATGCAACACAAGATAATACTTCTGACGCATTTAGCATTGTTTTACAGAGCTAATAGAAGAATGTGGCTACATAAGCACGATTGACTATAACACCATAAAGGTTATACAATGAGTAACGTTACCTCACGTGTCCGCGGTGATAAAGAATATACACAAATATATTATGCTCCATACATACAGTACCCTACAATAGAAATGTGGAATGGAAAATGTGAACACGTGTGCAGATCCTGTTCTGACGGGAGATGAGCTGCAGACGTGAACTGCACAAACAATTGGGAAGTGCTTGGGGAATTTTGTCCGTGTCAGAAATGTCCCAAAAATGTAATTATCCGCAAAAGTAAAAATGACTATTTTTATGTGAATGAATGAGGAGGCGGAACACACCTAAATTCAAAACTTGTTAGAAAATCATTTGAAATTGAAGTTAAAACAACCTATACATATAAACAGTCTGCGTGCTTTAGTTTGAGGGCAGCGCGGATAAAATGTACTGTTACGTATCAATCACATTCTGGAATGGAGAGGACATTCTAACATCACATGCATAAAAAAACTCACGCTGGGGCGACGGTTAGAGATATTTGGAACTCACGCATGAAAGGGTTAACCTCTTAGAGCTCTAGGGGCGCTATTTCATTTTTGGATAAAAAACGTTCCCGTTTTAAGCGCGATATTTTGTCACGAAAAGATGCTCGACTATGCATATTCTTGACAGTTTTGGAAAGACAACACTCTGAAGTTTCAGAATCTGCAAAGATTTTGTCTGTAAGTGCCCCAGAACTCATTCTACAGGCGAAACCAAGATGATGCATCACCCAGGAATTAGCAGAATTTCTGAAGCTCTGTTTTCCATTCTCTCCTTATATGGCTGTGATTGCGCAAGGAATGAGCCTACACTTTCTGTCGTTCGCCCAAGGTCTTAGCAGCATTGTGACGTATTTGTAGGCATATCATTGGAAGATTGGCCATAAGAGACTACATTTTCCAGAGGTCCGCCCGGTGTCCTTTGTCTAAATTTGTGCGTAATCTTCAGGTGCAGGCATTTTCTCCTGGGATTCAGGAGAGAAAGCATGTTTCCAAGAACGATGTATCAATGAAGAGATATGTGAAAAACACCTTGAGGATTGATTCTAAACAACGTTTGCCATGTTTTCAGTCGATATTATGGAGTTAATTTGGAAAAAAGTTTGCGTTTTGAGGACTGAATTTATGGATTTTTTTTGGTAGCCAAATGTGATGTATAAAACGGAGCTATTTCTAATACACAAGGAATCTTTTTGGAAAAACTGAGCATCTGCTATCTAACTGAGAGTATCCTCATTGAAAACATCAGAAGTTCTTCAAAGGTAAATGATTTTATTTGAAGGCTTTTATGTTTTTGTTAATGTTGCGTGCTGGATGCTAACGCTAATGCTAACGCTAAATGCTAACGCGAAATGCTAACTCTAGCTAGCTACTTTTACACAAATGATTGTTTTCCTATGGTTGAGAAGCATATTTTGAAAATCTGAGATGACAGTGTTGTTTACAAAAGGCTAAGCTTGAGAGATGGCATATTTATTTCATTTCATTTGCGATTTTCATAAATAGTTAACGTTGTGTTATGCTAATGAGCTTGCTGATAGATTTACACAATCCTGGATACAGGGGTTTTTTCATAGCTAAACGTGACGCAGAAAACGGAGCGATTTGTCCTAAACAAATAATCTTTCAGGAAAAACTGAACATTTGCTATCTGAGAGTCTCCTCAATGAAAACATCTGAAGTTCTTCAAAGGTAAATGATTTTTTTGAATGCTTTTCTGTTTTTTTGTGTAAATGTTGCCAGCTGAATGCTAATGCTAAATGCTACGTTAGCCATCAATACTGTTACACAAATGATTGTTTTGCAATGGTTGAGAAGCATATTTTGAAAATCTGAGATGACAGTGTTGTTAACAAAAGGCTAAGCTTGAGAGCTAGCATATTTATTTCATTTCATTTGCGATTTTCATGAATAGTTAACGTTGCGTTATGGTAATGAGCTTGAGTCTGTATTCACGAACCCGGATCCGGGATGGGGAGATCAGAAAGGTTAAAAGGAACCACTAGCTTTCATATGTTCTAAAGTTCTGAGCTTAAATGTTAGCTTTTTACATGGCAAATATTGCACTTTTACTTTCTTCTCTGACACTTTGTTTTTGCATTATTTATTTGAGACTAACTTGATTTTGATGTATTATATCAAGTTTTTTTTGGTCCTCTAATAAATCGGTATAGGTATCGGCGTTGAAAAATCATAAATCGGTCAACCTCTAAATCAAAGCCCCTATTATTTTGCGTGTCTTAAACAAGGGGTACTCAGTGTCCCAGACACAATTCCGGTCTATTTCAAGATGTCAGCCGGCCTGATCTGACGGAGCTCTGACCATACGGGTTGATGCAAGGCCCAGGGTTATTGAAGATATTATGGTCAACAGATTACCTCCGTTCACTGAAAAGTAATTTGCCTCCCCTTCTGGCCAGACAGGCTGTGTCAAAAGCCCTGTGTTCGCATCTGGCAACCCATTAAATTAATAATCTCCATTCTCTCACCGTCAACAGGCAAATCTCCCTAGACAGGTCTGAGTGACCTCACAGCTCCACCAAGCACAGTCAGTGCAGTTGCTAGATTGGGTGAGAAAAAAAACACAACCTTACACACATGGAAGAATGTGGGATCTAACGGTTATAATTAAAATGCACTTGTGGAGACAGTAATTCATCACCAGAGAAGCGGCATGCTCTCTTCCTAATTATTATGTAGTATTGTCTGTGATCAACAGTAAGTACGTTTTTCTCTGAGGCAGTTCTCTCCACTCTGTTTATTTATTTCACTGTTTTGCGAGATTAGCCTAATACATATGTATGATTAAAGTAGCCAGGTTCTTTGTTACTTCATGTAGAACTAATTAGAATTTAATGACAGCTTTTTATGGTTGAAAATCTGGCAATTAATCACTATTCTATGAATAATATATGACTAGATTTATCACGTATATTATGGTAATGTACAGGAATTTATGAATTGAAATGCTGACAAACCCTCTAATTCATTGTGGAGTGTGTGTCTAGAATGTCTTGTTCACAGTGCCCTGGGATGATGTAAACAGCCGAGACCATTTCAAATCAAATCAAAGTTTATTTGTCACGTGTGCCAAATAGAACAGGTGTAAGTAAACCTTACAGTGAAATGCTTACTTACAGGCTCTAACCAATGGTGCCAAAAAAAAGTATGTGTGTGTAGGTAAGTAAAGAAATAAAACAACAGTTGAAATACATTTGAAAAAAGAGTAGCAAGGCTCTATACAAACACCTGTTAGTCAGCCATAGAGGTAGTATGTACATGTAGGTATCGTTAAAGTGACTGTGCATAAATGATGAACAGAGAGTAGCAGAGTGTAAAAGAGGGGTTGGCGGATGGTGGGACACAATGCAGATAGCCCGGTTAGCCAATGTGCGGGAGCACTGGTTGGTCGGGCCAATTTAGGTAGTATGTACATGAATGTATAGTTAAAGTGACAATGCATATAAGATAAACAGAGAGTAGCAGCAGCGTAAAAGAGGGGTTGGGTGGTGGCACACAATGTAAATAGTCCGGGTAACCATTTGGTTACCTGTTCAGGAGTCTTATGGCTTGGGGGTAAAAACTGCTGAGAAGCCTTTTTGACCTAGACTTGGCACTCCGGTACCGCTTGCCATGTGGTAGTAGAGAGAACAGTCTATGACTGGGGTGGCTGGGGTCTTTGACAATATTTAGGGCCTTCCACTGACACCGCCTGGTGTAGAGGTCCTGGGTGGCAGACAGCTTTGCACCAGTAGCCCTTGTTTATTGCCTCGTTATTGTTATTTTACTGTGTTATTATTCAGCACTTGTTTCTTACTTCATTTTAAAAAAAACTCTGCATTGTTGGTTAAGGGCTCTTAAGTAAGCATTTCAAGGTAAAGTGACAGTAAAATTTGATTTGATCAAATGGTCAGGTCGCTAAATCCTTTACCATTCTGCTCTGTCTCCACTTCATAGAATCACTCAACATGCTGTTGCCACGGGGGAATTCTAACTGTGGCCAGATCTAACATGCAATGTGTAACACATTAGTCTGAAGCCAGTCGATATCACAGCACTGGATGTGATTGACTCTCTGGACCACCGTTCTTCAGCGTCAGCGTGTTTCGGCCGCAGTTTTATAATTACCCAATTGACCTTTTCTGAACAATGTTATTCATTCAATCAAGGGTGCAGACCAGACAAAAAGCCACCAGAAATAATTTGTGTCCTCCTTAGTACAGTATCAGTCTGTTACTTATTTTCATAAAGTAATGATTAGATGTGTTCATGGAAAGTTTCATTTATGGCAGCTAATTCTATCCTTTCAGGACCTTGCCTTATAAAGGTAGCCCTACCAGTAGCTTAATTTGTGTCTCCATCCTAACCTTCAGATCTAAAAACTCAGATAGTGACTTAGTTTGTGAAAAGGATATTTCACCTCAAGATCAAAGTTTGTCAGGAGTTTCTTTAACCTTCCTTTAACCTTCTACTAATAAGTAGAATGGAGTCCATATTCCTCACCAGTTGCTGTGTAAATTCCCTATGCAAAGAAATCTGCAGGCCTCATGTAAATGAATGACATAGATGGGCACCAACTATTGGATTGGTTGTATATACAGTTGAAGTCGGAAGTTTAAATACACATACTATCACGCCCTGACCTTAGAGATCCTTATTATTCTCTATGTTTGGTTAGGTCAGGGTGTGACTCGGGTGGGAAATTCTATGTCAGCTCCCCGCACTTAACATGCTACAGGGTGTATTCAGCCAGGACACGTTGTGCCAACTCTACGCTCCAGACCTCCAGTGTGCCTCCACGGCCCAGGATACCCTGCGACGGCTGTACGCACTATGCCTCCAGTGCGCCTTCATAGCCCAGTGCGTCCTGTGCCAGCTCTCCACACTCACCGAGCTAAAGTGGGTATCCAGCCAGGACGCGTTGTGGCAGCTCCACGCACCAGGCTTCCAGTACGTCTTCTCGACTCCACGTACGAAGGCTCCAGTGATGATCCATGGTCACGCCCTGACCTTAGAGATCCTTATTATTCTCTATGTTTGGTTAGGTCAGGGTGTGACTAGGGGGGAAATTATATTTCTTTGTTTTTGGCCCATACTTAGGCATTCTGTTTTACACCTGAGTTTGTGGGATCTTGTTTTCTGTTTAGTTGCTGTTGCCTTACAGAACTGTGCGCTTTCATTTTTTGTCTTTGTTATTTTGTTTGGTGTCATCAATAAAAATACGATATACGCCTACCACGCTGCGTCTTGGTCTCCTTTTACCAACGAGAGCCATTACACATACACACAGCCAAATAAATTAAAACTCAGTTTTTCACAATTCCTGACATTTAATCCTAGTATAAATTCCCTGTCTTAGATCAGTTAGGATCACCACTTTATTTTATGAATGTGAAATGTCAGAATAATAGTTGAGAGAATGATTTATTTCAGCTTTTATTTCTTTCATCACATTCCCAGTGGGTCAAAAGTTTACCTACACTCAATTAGTATTTGGTAGCATTGCCTTTAAATTGTTTAACTTGGGTCAAAAGTTTCAGGAACCTTCCATTCTTCCAAAAATAATGGCTGAATTTTGGCCCATTCCTCCTGACAGAGCTGGTGTAACTGAGTCAGGTTTGTAGGTATCCTTGCTCGCACATGCTTTTTCAGTTCTGCCCACAAATGTTCTATAGGATTGAGGTCAGGGCGTTGTGAGGGCCACTCCAATACCTTGACTTTGTTGTCCTTAAGCCATTTTGCCACAACTTTGTAAGTATGCTTGGGGTCATTGTCCATTTGGAAGACCCATTTGCAACTAAGCTTTAACTTCCTGACTGACGTCTTGAGATGTTGCTTCAATATATCCACATAATTTTCTTACCTCATGATGCCATCTATTTTGTGAAGTGCACCAGTCCCTCCTGCAGCAAAGAACCCCACAACATGAAGCTGCCACCCCCGTGCTTCACGGTTGTGATGGTGTTCTTCGGCTTGCAAGCCTCCCCCTATTTCCTCCAAACATAATGATGGTCATTATGGTCAAACAGATCCATTTTTGTCAGACCAGAGGACATTTCTCCAAAAAGTATGATCTTTGTCCCATGTGCAGTTGCAAACCATAGCCCGGCTTTTTTATGGCGGTTTTCGAGCAGTGGCTTCTTCTTTGCTGAGCGGCCTTTCAGGTTATGTCAATATAGGACTTGTTTTGCCGTGTATATAGATACTTTTCTACCGGTTTCCTCCATCTTCACAAGGTCTTTTGCTGTTGTTTTGGGATTGATTTGCACTTTTCGCACCAAGTACGTTCATCTCCAGGAAACAGTATGAGTCTCCTTCCTGAGTGGTATGACGGCTGCGTGATCCCATGGTGTTTATACTTGCATACTATTGTTTGTACAGATGAACCCGGTACCTTCAGGCATGTGGAAATTGCTCCCAAGGATGAACCAGACTTGTGGAGGTCTACAATTCTTTTTCTGATGTCTTGGCTGATTTGTTTTTATTTTCCATGATGTCAAGCAAAGAGACACTGAGTTTGAAGGTAGGCCTTGAAATACATCCATATGTACATCTCTATTTGACTCAGATGATGTCAATTAGCCTATCAGAAGATTCTAAAGCCATGACATAATTTTCTGGAATGTTCCAAGCTGTCAAAAAGGCACAGTCAACTTAGTATATGTAAACTTCTGACCCACTGGAATTGTGATACAGTGAATTATAATTGAAATAATCTGTCTGTAAACAATTGTTGGAAAAATTACTTGTCATGCACAATGTAGATGTCCTAGACGACTTGCCGAAACCATAGTTTGTTATCAAGAAATGTTTCTAGTGGTTGAAAAACGAGTTTTAATGACTCCAACCTAAGTGTATGTAAACTTCCGACTTCAACTGTAGGTTGTTTTAAGTACAATATTTTAAGCATTATATTATGTCATGGGTTGACAAGATGCCATCATCTCTACCAAGGTATCACATTTAATTTTAAAAGGATTGAAGATGGGTCCACAAATGGTTGAAACACCATCATCGGACAAACATCCCTCCAACCATTTTTTACTATATAATTTTGGTCTTAGTTAGGCTCAAGTCAGGACCCCGCCATTTTAACTTATCTATGAAAAACAACAAGACGACAATTCCCTGATGGTTAATTTACCTATAGAGACCCAAAAAAGTAATTTAGCAGTTTAATGACGGCAGGTCCTCCTCCTCTATTCCATCACTTTCTGCTATTGTTTTCTTCTGTTTCCCTTATATCCTGGCAACTGACTGTGAGAATAGTTGTAAAACAGAATATATTCCCTGGAATATTTCAATTTGGGATGAAAGACACTTTCTTTTTACTATAAGTGAATTGATTGGCTTGCCTAATGAAGTGTGTGTACAAGCATTGCTTAACTGTAGTTGGTCGTGGAATTTATAGATGTAGTTAGGAGATTTGTTTTAAATCACAAATAATATAGAAAAGGGACTGACATCTGATTTGTGTCTGAATTTCACCGTGATGGTAATACTAGTGTTTACGTGCTGTAAGTGGGAACATGTTTATTTTTGGAAATTATTAAAAGGGACACAACGTTTCATTTTGAGGAAGTTACTTAAATAAGTTATTGATTAAAAATTAGACAACTTGCATCCAACACCTTTTCTGTTACTTGAAAAACAGCCCTTTCCCCCATCCCCACAGCATACATTAACATTAAAGAACCAATACATATCAATAAAGGCATTGAAGTTTCAAAGTTTCTACTCTCCATATCAACACTGTTTGATCTGACAACAAGGCACTCGCTCCATTTTCATCCCAAGCCCTTTTCCCACATCTAAGACTGGTTCCTCCCATATACAAACACTGAGAGATGTCGTACTAATGTCTATTCACATCAATACACCGATTATTTTTTCTCTGGGTTGACCCTCCTCTTCATTCCGTGACCCCACCCTCTCATCACGCTGCATGCTGGGTAAATCTTGAGTGTGTGGCGACACTCTGATGTACTGCACAAAGTCCCCGGAAGACTGAGTCACTCCCTCCCTCCAAAGTGCCTTCGATGTACGAATTGTAAAATAAAAAATGTAATCAAGAAAAGAGCCTGAAAGCAACACAGTATGGATGGCAGTAGTAAATCTAAATCATGGAAACCTAATTAGAGCTGATCCATTATGGTCCCGACGACGGGTGACTTATTTTTGTGCGGTTGCATTATTTATCACTGTTATAATTTTTGTCTCGTTGGATTGCGCCATTTTTGCAGCCACCCATTTCACGAAATATGGATTATGCCACTTTCCAGTGTAACAGGGGGAGATATCATGCTGATGAATTAAGTGGCTGTGTCATTTATGGAGTATAAATGGAATGAATCCCAGAATAGAGGGGTCTTTCATCTTTTCAGATAAGACTGTCCTGATTACATCTAAATGTAGAGCAACATTTAGAAGACTATCAATCAAGCCTACGAAAGGAGGGAGGAAGGGGGTGGCGACTAAAGGAATTATGCCCTAAAATGGCTGTCTCCTTTAAATTTCCTGTTACACTATGGATTAGCTCCTTGCAGAGAGAGGGAGCTAATGTTTCCGTCCTCGTGTCCAAACACCCTCCACTCCCCCCTCCATGTGGGCCGTGCCACACTGTGCCAAGTTCCTTCCCCCCTGGGAACTCGCCTTTGCATCTAGGGCTCTTTGAGTATCTTTTTAGCCTCCAATTCCAATACATTTGTTCCACTCTACCAGATCTCATTCATTTTCGTTCTCTAAGCCTCGTGCCCCACGCCTCCCTTGGGGCATGCGTTTGAAATGCTGCAAGTCTCTTTTTCCCCCCTGTACAGAAACTGGGGCACTCAACCTTAAAACAAACTAAAGGCCTTACCACACAGTACGTCTTAATCAGTCTATTACAATTATTACATGTAACGCTCTGGGATTTGACCAAGTAAAAATCTTGACATCAACCTGGCCATATTGTACGATTTGCCTTCAGTTCTGTTGTCGTAAGAACAACAAGCTGTTTCTATGTTGATGATTGACAGACACAGCTCCTCCTACCTCTGTGGCCTTGCGATCAACATAATGAAAATCTCATATTGAAGAGGCACATCTCAACATGGAAACGCTTAATGCCGAAATAAAGCACCATAGCTCGAATGCGATATGCACCTCCAAAAAACATTGGCATTACTCAATACAAGCATTGCAATTTTGACATTCCAGGTGTGTTTGTTACTTGTAACTAGACAAAGCCCATTACTTGCACCAAGTTTTTATTTTACAATGTGTGAACTCTGTAGTCAAATTTCGAATAAAAAATGCATGGCGTCATTGCAGGCCGTGTTCCTATTGGTCAGTCACTGGGATCTGCTAGTAACACCAGCCACACTACATGATAAAGGACTTTATCAGAGCGTAAGACCGGTGGTACTTAATCGTCAGACATAGACCCTGTCATACTGAACAAGCAGAGATGTCCGACAATCGCTCATGACCTAAGAATTTTTCCCATGATGTGGAGATTTTGTCTGGGGTGGCAAGGACAGTTAAAATCTTAAAGTCTAAAATTAAGTGTAAAATTATCCTTAAGTGTAAAATTATCCATTTACAAAGGAGACGTGTTGTCAATGTCATGACTTATTTGCTCCTCTCTAGTCTCTTGCATTTATGGAGGAATGATACATTTTTCGGTGGCACCAGGAAAATCAAAGTGTGTGTGTGTTTGAATGAGTGTGCGTATGCACGTTTGAATGAATGTGTGTGGAGCTGGCAGGAACAGGAGAAATGAATTGTATTAGACGCTGGTTCACATCATTGATGAGGTTTGTCCCAGATTAAATCCCCAAAGGAGGGGCTGTTAAAAAAAGCTGTTAAGCTTTGTCATTTCACACTTTTCTCATCACATGTATTTCCTACACACTGCCCGGTATTCATGGAATACCATACCGCTGGTGATTATGGCTTCTGTAAATACTATATGTACATGTAGAGTGCATGTAATGATATGAATGAAATATCATGCCAAATATTTTTCATATTTTTTACCAGCATGTCGCTTATGATGACTATGGATCATCATGGTGCATTAATTTAATATTGTGTCTTTCGCCAGGTCCTCAAGCCCTGTATATTGCGTTGGTAACCCAGCTCATAGATCTTCCATGTTCAGCACCTCGCTGGGTAACGCACAGCAGCTATTTTCAACAAGGACTCTCACTATACATAAATTCATGAGGGATCACAGCCAATTCCAACATGGAAAATAAAATAAAGCTAGACATAAGATTTAGAGGTTTAAAATGTTAAAGGGGAAGTTTATGTTAGACGGTAAAGAACCATTTAAAATACTGAACTTCCCCTTTAACACTTTCACTCTGCATCTTAAATCGTCACAGCAGGCCAGGATATTTCTGTTTAACAGCCAAACCAAATGACAGCACCCCACTTCGGCACAGTTTATCCATGTCACTACTGCTTCGGGGCATCGGAGGAAAGGGTGCCCCCTACTGGCCTGCTAACACCACTTTCAGCAGGAATTTGATTTTGCCTGAGGGCCACCCATCAAAGTATTAACAGGGCCCAAGCTTGTTTAGCCCTCGTAATTTTCCAGCAGAGATGGTGTCAACTTCTTTGTATTTCTCTGAAGCAGACTCTAGAGGCGAAAGAAACGCACACCTATTTAGGCGAGGTGCTGGCTAACGGAGTAGAACACTTGAAAAATGTAAGGAAAGCCGCACACTCTAGGAGCTCAGATGCAATAATTTGATAGCCAACGTTTTTGACAGACAAGCAGACTTGCCTCTCACCTCAGAGAAAACACAAACCGCTTACAGCATACTTATGTCACATGTGGAATGAGGCAACAGTAATATGGCTAGACTCAAGTAACAGTAATAAGGCTGGAGTCAAAGCCTAAATGTCATCTGGCCCAAAACGGAGCTCATGACACCGTCATCATAATTCAGTCATTTGTTGTAGGTTACTGAAGAGGGATGCTTATGGAAAGGGACATTTTGTTGACCTTATTACTTCAGCTTTTTTACAGCGAGTTTTCTGAGCATTTGACTGAAAGAAAACAAGGGATGTCGTTGGAGAGAGTACTGTATGGTTGTAGATTTAAAGGGGAAGTCTGTCCAAATTACAAATAATATTTAACTGGCAAGTAATGAAATCTATGGATCCCGAGTTTGCCAAAGATCATGGTCGATTATTACACACCACAAATATGGCTTACATTAGCCTACTTTCACACAGATTAGCATTAGCTTAGAATCATCACATCATAGCACCCGAAGTACAGTAGCATGCTCCAAATAGCATAGATAAATCAACTCTGTCCATTCAATTTCAGTTGCAATAAAACACTCAAGCTTGCCCAGTTAAAAGAGATCTGCAGATGAGCATCATTGCATCCTGACCATAACACTCCTGAAAACAGCGGTCCTGAAATCAGCTGTCCTAAAAACAGTCTCTTGATTGGCCTCCCTCGGGGAGAGTTTGCAGTTCAACCCTTAAAGCTTGAGTACACTGGTACGACATAAGACAATCTAACACATTTGGAATCATGCAAAGCTTATTCTGCCATCTACAAACTGTGATTGTTGCGGAACTCCCAGAGATGCAGGTGCGTTCCTTTAAAGATCAACAGTTGAATGTCAACCTCTGATTATGAACCTGGTGTCTGTAGTTAGAGCAGACCCAGACGGAACAACATGTGGGTTTCTTATATCAGACATCAAGACATTTGTCTAATTACCAGCTAAATGTCGCTACAGTGACGTCGGAAAGTATTCAAACCCCTTAACTTTTTGCTACATTTTGTTACAGCCTTATTCTAAAATGTATTAAATAAATGGAAATCCTCAGCAATCTACACACAATACCTCGTAATGACAAAGATAAAAATAAAAAAAATAGAAGAGTTGCACATTTATTAAAGATGAAAAACAGAAATACCTTATTTAGATAAATATTCAGACCCTATCGCACACTATCTAACAGCTGTTGTTAGAATGGAAATGTTTTGTAGCCTTTATTTTGTCTAATTTCAACAGAAGTAAATGAACTTGGCTAACTTTCGCAGTTGATGTATCATTAAAGAGACAGCTGGCAAGAAGTTAGCTAACGTTATCAAGCTAGCTAGCTCACTAACGTCATCTATTATTTTCCATCACTCGCACTAGAACTGAATCGAATGACAAAACCAGCGGCCAAATGATTGAAGACCGATATTATTTTACAGTGCGATGTGAGGTTTTATTAGTCAGCACAGCAAAGTATTGCTATTGAGCTGTCAGTTTCCCTAGCTAATTCCCTGCTTGTCACACTGACATAGTAATAAACAGCTCCACAGGCTTCAGTGTCACAGTAGCTACAGGACAGAAACTTAAGGTTTAAGCTATGGTCTGGCATCTGGGAATAATGGTTATTTCAATAATTGAACCATAGATTCCGTTCTTGGATAATATAAAGTATAAATGTACACCAAGGTAATTATTTTTCACGCCTCATCTGAGGAGGATCATTTGGTGACAAGGGTCTCAGCAGGGTCAGGCAGCCAGGGAAGACCAGTCTGTGACAGAGCTGAGGGGAATTTTTGCAGATACAACACTTTATTCTCTCTGTGCAGCAAACACTGGACAAGCCAGATGCTTCAAAAAATTGAAAATATTAAAAAGCAGTCTGACAAACCACCAAAGTTGATTTCCAAACTGTATCAAGGGTTGAAAGAGGCTTTTCCTGATGACACAAAACATGTCAAATAAAAATGTGAGGAAGACCTGGTAGGAGCTATTGATGAATGGATAGAGATGTTTGAATGCCCAGTCATGTTCATGTACTGTAATATTATAAAATATAAGTATTACAGTTTAAGACCATCCACAGAACACACTTTATGTCAGTGAAACTGAATAACATGCACTCAGAAATGTCATTCCTGTGCAGGGGACATATTGGCATACAGTACCAGTCAAATTTATGGACACACCTACTCAAGGGTTTTTCTTTATTTTTGCAATTTTCTACATTGTAGAATAATAGTGAAGACATCAAAACTATGAAATAAAACATATGGAATCATGAAGTAACCAAAAAAATATATTTTAGATTCTTCAAAGTTGCCACCCTTTGACTTGATGACAGCTTTAGATTTTCTCAACCAGCTTTGAGGTAGTCACCTGGAATGCTTTTCAAACGATCTTGAAGGAGTTCCCACATATGCTGAGCACTTGTTGGCTGCTTTTCCTTCACTCTGCAGTTAAACTCATCCAAAACCATCTAAGTTGGGTTGGGGTTGGGTGATTGTGGAGACCAGGTCAACTGATGGAGCACTCCATCACTCTCGTTCAAATAGCCCTTACACAGCCTGCAGGTGTGTTTTGGGTCATTGTCCTGTCGGGAAAAAAAATGATAGCCCTACGAAGTGCAAACCAGATGGGATGGCGTATCACTGCAGAATGCTGTGGTAGAAGCACCATCACACCTCCTCCTCCGTGTTTCATGGTGGGAACCACACATGCGGAGATCATCTGTTCACCTACTCTGCGTCTCACAAAGCAACGGTGGTTGGTACAAAAAATCTCAAATTTGGTCTCATCAGACCAAAGGACAGATTTCCCCCAGTCTAATGTCCATTGCTTGAGTTTCTTTGCCCAAGTAAGTCTCTTCTTATTATTGGTGTCCTTTAGTAGTGGTTTCTTTGCAGCAACTCGACCATGAAGGCCTGATTCACGCAGTCTCCTCTGAACAGTTGATGTTGAGATGTGTCTGTTACTTGAACTCTGTGAAGCATATATTTGGGCTGCAATCTGAGGTCCTCATGAGAACCAGTTTCATCATAGTGCTTGATGGTTTTTGCGACTGCACTTGAAGAAACATTCAAAGTTATTGACATTTTCCATATTCACTTACCTTCATGTCTTAAAGTAATGATGGACTGTCGTTTCTCTTTCCTTATTTGAGCTGTTTTTGCCATAATATGGACTTTGTCTTTTACCAAATAGGGCTATCTGTATACCACCCCTTCCTTGTCACATCACAACTGATTGGCTTAAACGCATTAAGAAGGGAAGAAATTTCACAAATGAACTTTTAACAAAGTACACATGTTAATTGAAAAGCATTCAGAGAATGCCAAGAGCGTGCAAAGCTGTCATCAAGGGAAAAGGTGGCTAATTTGAAGAATCTCAAATATAAAATAACACTTTTTTGGTTACTAAACGATTCCTTATTTGTTATTTCATAGTTTTGATGTCTTCACTATTATTCTACATTGTAGAAAATAGTCAAAATAAAGAAAAACTCTTGAATGAGTAGGTGTGTCCAAACTTTTGACTGGTACCGTTCGTTATGGTCTTGTGAAGGCTGGCTGAAATATGACAAAGAGTTTGATCTTTTACCTCAGCATGTCTACAGACTCCCTTTTCCCTGTTTTTGTTTGCATTGAAATGTTGATACTGGAGACTGTTGTCAGAAGAAACTGTGTAACCAAGCATATATAGCGGCTAAGAAATGCATTGCCATTAATTGGAAGGTTGGTTATCCTCCCACAATGTCACAATGGATGGCAGAAATGTCAAGTTATGTATCACTAGATTTGATTTATTACAAGATTAAGGGTATACTGGGCCTTGGCCTAACACCTGAAACCAATAATGAATGTTTCACTAAGATCCCAAAGCTGAGTGGGGTGTGTTGGGCTGGGTGCTGCGGGGTGGTGGACCCCTAGGAACAGGATGGCTGACCCAGCTATCTTGTGTGCAAGTAAAAAGAGCTCTACAGTACTATTAGGCCTATGAGATTAATTATATGGAGAAGGTGCTGTTTCTGTTTGTTAAAATGTGTGTAGGTGTTTTACTTATTTATTTTTAACCTTTCCCTTGGAAATAATTTTAGGAAATTGTGTTGGGAGAGAGTTGAGTTATTGACAATACTGGTGGGGGTCGGGTGTGAAGAAGATGACAGAGGATGTCTTAATAAAGACAATCAAAGGTCTTTGTACTTTATTTTTTTATAGAGTGGTTAATTTGTTAGGGTATTAGTTAAATGTGAATTACCTTTGATCTATACTGAACAAAAGTATAAACCCAAAATTTGATAAACCCATTGATTGTCGATTGTCATTGTTTTGCCCGTGTGCTGACGCTGTGCCTGTCTTGTTTCATGTCTGTTTCTTGATAAATGTTGACTACCCGTACCTGCTTCTCATCTCTGTCGTCGGTTCTTACAGAATGCTGCAGCCATCTAACGAAGCATCGGGGAGTGCTGGCGTTATGGTTGGTGGTGACGTCTGGTCCAGGGGCCGCCGCCGATGGAACCGGGGGTGCCTAAGCCAGCTTGAGAGGTTTTCTTGTCCCAGTTTTACGCCTCAGCCGGCTCGACAGGCTCCCATGTGCCAACTGGATCATCAGGCTGTCACGCCTCAACCGGAACGTCAGACTCCCATGCCTCAGCCGGTTCGCCAGGCATCCACACCCCTGCCCGTTCGGTTTGTCCAGAAAATCCTTCGTCTTTGAAGGGAAGTACATGTCCAAATCCAACCCCCCAAAAAATAAACAGCAGAAAATCCTGAATTTAAAATGGATGGTTCTGACCTACTCAAATCAAATCAAATTGTATTTGTCACATACACATGGTTAGCAGATGTTAATGCAAAACAGTCAGTTAGGACATTACTTTGTTCATGACAAGTAATTTTTCCAACAATTGTTTACAGACAGATTATTTCAATTATAATTCACTGTATCACAATTCCAGTGGGTCAGAAGTTTACATACGCTAAGTTGACTGTGCCTTTTAGCAGCTTGGGAACATTCCAGAAAATTATGTCATGGCTTTAGAATCTTCTGATGGGCTAATTGACATCATTTGAGTCATTTGGAGGTGTTCCTGTGGATGTATTTCAAGGCCTACCTTCAAACTCAGTGCCTCTTTGCTTGAAAATTAAAAGAAATCAGCCAAGACTTGTAGACCTCCACAAGTCTGGTTCATCCTTGGGAGCAATTTCCAAACGCTTGAAGGTACCACGTTCATCTATACAAACAATAGTATGCAAGTATAAACACCATGGGATCAAGCAGCCTTCATACCACTCAGGAAGGAGGCGTGTTCTGTCTCCTAGAGATGAACATACTTTGGTGTGAACAGTGCAAATCAATCCCAGAACAAAAACAAAGGACCTTGTGAAGATGCTGGAGGAAACAGGTACAAAAGTATCTATATCCACAGTAAACCAACCTAGAAGCACGGGGGTGGCAACATAACGTTTTGGGGGTGCTTTGCTGTTTGAGGGACTGGTGCACTTCACAAAATAGATGGCATCATGAGGACGGAAAATTATGTGGATATATTGAAACATCTCAAGAAATCAGTCAGGAAGTTAAAGCTTGGTCACACATCTGTCTTCCAAATGGACAATGACTCCAAGCACACTTCCAAAGTTGTGGCAAAATAAATTAAGGACAACAAAGTCAAGGTATTGGAGTGGCTATCACAAAGACCTGACCTCAATCCTATAGAAAATGTGTGGGCAGAACTGAAAAAGCATGTGCGAGCAAGGAGGCCTACAAATCTGACTCAGTTCCACCAGCTCTGTCAGGAGGAATGGGCCAAAATTCCACCAGCTTATTTCACCTAATTTAGCTTGTGGAAGGCTACCCGAAACGTTTGACCCAAGTTAAACAATTTAAAGCTAATGCTATCAAATACTAATTGAGTGTATGTTACCTTCTGACCCACTAGGAATGTGATGAAAGAACTAAAAGCTTTTAAGAAATAATTCTCTACTATTATTCTGACATTTCACATTCTTAAAATAAAGTGGTGTTCCTAACTAACCTAAAACAGGGACTTTTTAGTGGGATTAAATGTCAGAAATTGTGAAAAACGGAGTTTAAATGTATTTGGCTAAGGTATATATGTAAACTTCCGACTTCAACTGTACACATAAATATATGGATGAACGATGCTGTGTGGCATAGGCAAGATGCAGACGATGGTATAGAATACAGCATATGCACTGCTCAAAAAAATAAAGGGAACACTTAAACAACACAATTTAACTCCAAGTCAATCACACTTCTGTGAAATCAAACTGTCCACTTAGGAAGCAACACTGATTGACAATAGATTTCACATGCTGTTGTGCAAATGGAATAGACAACAGGTGGAAATTATAGGCAATTAGCAAGACACCCCCAATAAAGGAGTGGTTTTGCAGGTGGTGACCACAGACCACTTCTCAGTTCCTATGCTTCCTGGCTGATGTTTTGGTCACTTTTGAATGCTGGCGGTGCTTTCACTCTAGTGGTAGCATGAGACGGAGTCTACAACCCACACAAGTGGCTCAGGGAACGCAGCTCATCCAGGATGGCACATCAATGCGAGCTGTGGCAAGAAGGTTTGCTGTGTCTGTCAGCGTAGTGTCCAGAGCATGGAGGAGCTACCAGGAGACAGGCCAGTACATCAGGAGACGTGGAGGAGGCCGTAGGAGGGCAAAAACCCAGCAACAGGACCGCTACCTCCGCCTTTGTGCAAGGAGGAGCAGGAGGAGCACTGCCAGAGCCCTGCAAAATGACCTCCAGCAGGCCACAAATGTGCATGTGTCTGCTCAAACGATCAGAAACAGACTCCATGAGGGTGGTATGAGGGCCCGACATCCACAGGTGGGGGTTGTGCTTACAGCCCAACACCATGCAGGACGTTTGGCATTTGCCAGAGAACACCAAGATTAGCAAATTCGCCACTGGCGCCCTGTGCTCTTCACAGATGAAAGCAGGTTCACACTGAGCACATGTGACAGACGTGACAGAGTCTGGAGACGCCGTGGAGAACGTTCTGCTGCCTGCAACATCCTCCAGCATGACCGGTTTGGCTGTGGGTCAGTCATGGTGTGGGGTGCCATTTCTTTGGGGGGCCGCACAGCCCTCCATGTGCTCACCAGAGGTAGCCTGACTGCCATTAGGTACCGAGATGAGATCCTCAGACCCCTTGTGAGGCCATATGCTAGTGCGGTTGGCCCTGGGTTCCTCCTAATGCAAGACAATGCTAGACCTTATGTGGCTGGAGTGTGTCAGCAGTTCCTGCAAGAGGAAGGCCTTGATGCTATGAACTGGCCCGCCCGTTCCCCAGACCTGAATCCAATTGAGTACATCTGGGACATCATGTCTCGCTCCATCCACCAACGCCACGTTGCACCACAGACTGTCCAGGAGTTGGCAGATGCTTTAGTCCAGGTCTGGGAGGAGATCCCTCAGGAGACCATCCCCCACCTCATCAGGAGCATGCCCAGGCGTTGTAGCAAGGTCATACAGGCACGTGGAGGCCACACAAACTACTGAGACTCATTTTGACTTGTTTTAAGGACATTACATCAAAGTTGGATCAGCCTGTAGTGTGGTTTTCCACTTTAATTTTGAGTGTGACTCCAAATCCAGACCTCCATGGGTTGATAAATATAATTTCCATTGATAATTTTTGTAAAGAAAGAAAAATAATTGTATAAGAATATTTCATTCATTCAGATCTAGGGTGATGTTATTTTAGTGTTCCCTTTATTTTTTTGAGCAGTGTACATATGAGATGAGTAATGTAGGATATGTAAACATTATTCAAGTGGCATCATTTAAAGTGACTAGTAATACCTTTAAGTCCATTTATTTATGTGGCCAGAGATTTGAGTCTGCATGTTAGCATCAGCCTCTATGTTAGTGATGGCTGTTTAACAGTCTGATGGCCTTGAGATA